>NW_010114169.1:9826-16512 GCF_000699245.1 Pterocles gutturalis
CTCCGACCACCCTCCCGTGGAAGGCCCTGGCAGAGGTGTCCAGTCGGCAGACACTGCCCTTTCCTGCAGGAAGGTCACTAGGTCCTGGGCGCGGGAGGCTCTGCCTCTGGCTGGGCGCTGCTGGGCGAGGCGTGAGGCGAGTGCTCTGAAGAGGAGCTTCTGCCTGGACAGAACTGCAATCTTCATCTCTTCACCATGTGGCACAAGGCGCTTTGGAGTGCCCTGGAGTACACTTGCCGATTGCTGGGCATCTCCACCGCAGCAGGTAAGAGCAAGCTCATTTTTCCTCCAGTGCTGAAAGACACTGAGCGGATTTTGGGACCCCTGAGCTGTCTCCCTGCCTTTTTCCAGGTGGAGCCGCCGCCCCATCCTAGGAGGGGACAAGGAAATGTAGTCACTTTTGCTTTGAGACCCAGGGAGGGAGAGTGCTGTGTGCCTGGCCAGGCTCTTCCCAAATACTGTGGGAGGCACAGTGAGACATCAAAAGGGAAGAGCCAGCTTTCAGTACTGCAGAGGACAAGCTGGAAAAGCACAAATGAAAAACAAAACTAAATTATATTTTTGTAAAATGGACAGGGGCACAGGCAAGGAGTGAATGAGACTGAAAAGCAAAATACTCATGGCTGTGCAAAACTGCCAGGCTGCTCTGTGGGATGTGGAACTGAAGGAGGAGCAGCTTGCGCTGTCCACATTGAGCTGTCCTGTGCCAGGCAGGACAGAGAGATCCCAGCCATGGTGGCACAGCTGCAAATGCTGCTCTGGCTCTCTAGCAACCCATCAGGGAGTGGGCTCAGGAAGGAGTTCAGGTTTATAGCTGCAGTACAAACACCATAAATTCACCCACCTGGTTAGCTGCATCCTCTCACCAGCTGCCAGGGGCTGCTTGTGACCAGTGTCCTCCGGGTTTGGTGACACATCCGAGTGCTTGGTTTCAGGTGAAATGCAGGTGTTTTGAGCCGGATGTCTCAGCCACAGCATCTCGCCCAGAAGGACTGAACTGTTGTGAATAACTCTCTCACACTGGGCATCTCTGGATGGGATGTGAGGAAACAGCTAACACAGAGGGCTCGGGGGTTCACTCTGGCACTGCTGGTGGCTTACGACTACAGATGGTGCCTGTGGTTCCTGTGTCAGACCCCTGGGAATTTCAGATTCAGACACTGCAGAGTAGGTCACAGGAGGTCCTCCTACCTCCTCATTTCTTTTATCAACTGCAGACAGCCATGAGAGACACTTTGTTCAAGTAAGGGGCAAAGTAGAAAGCACAGAGGTCAGCTGAAGAGAGCACAGGTCCCCAAGGACACCCAAAGCCCAGCTGGGACTCTGGAGACTGTGCCCTGGAATGTTCTTTAGGTGACTGATAACAGGTAAAGAGTTGAGTCTCAGAGTTTATACAAACTCCCGGTAAATAAGTGCACATCATTATGAAACTGCAACAGATAGGAGCTGGAACACAGCTTTAAGCGGCAAATACAAAACATCCTTTCTCCATCCCTGTTCCCCTTGGATCCACATGAGTCCCACGGTGGTCATATTCTGCCTTAAAGCTCCAAGTAAATGCAAAGAAACCTTTCTGAGAGAAAACATGAGCTTGTTGCCATGATTAAACTAAAGCTAGAATGGCAAAACTGAAAGTAGCTTAAAATTTGGAAGTGTCTTAGTGGAATATAATCTCTCTGTCCCTCGCTTGTTTTCTTTTCATCATTTTGCATCATCTGCACCTCCTTCTGTACTTCTTGAAATGAGCAGTGCAGTTGTCTCTCTGCTGGGTATCGCAGAGTGTAGACAGCTGCACTACCATTCTCTGTGCTTTTCCGTAGCTCTGATGCATTCCCAGTATCACCTGACTTTCCTGAAAGGCCAGTGAAGAATGGGAGGTGCCTGTGTTTTATTCCTCTATGTGTCTCAATGGAGTAAGAAAACAGCTTGATGCAGTGTTTAGTGCCTGATGAGATGTGTGAGGTTTTTGCATGAGATGGAAACCATGCAGAAGAGAATCCCATGGGTTTTGTTTAGAAAAAAAAGAAAATGAAAGGGAGAGGGGAGTGCATCAGTCTCACTAATTGATTCTGAGAAAGCCCGGCCAGCTCCATGAACAGCTTGCAAACACAGAAGGTACCCACATAACATAAACCTCCCCTTCCCCCAGGATCTGGGAGTGTGGTGGCTGTCTGCAATGGTGGGGCTACAGGGTTTCTTGCGTGTGAGAAACCAGACAGCCCTGCCGTCAGCAGAGCCTCATGAAGAGTGATCAAACAGCCCTGCAATTCACTGCAGTGTTTGAGGCATCTCTGTAGTTCAGAGATTTTAGGCCTTGTGATATCTGTATCTAGGAGAGAGTACTTACTTATTCCTTAATTCTCATGCTTTCAACCATTTAATTCCTCATCATGTGCCTTTGGCCACATGGTTTGGATAAGATCCAAATCAAGGCAGCAACTAGTCCAAACAAACACCTCAGAAACAGTCCTTTGCTTCTTGCAGATTCTTCATCCAAACAGCTTTGTGGATAAAGCAGAAGCTGTGCAAAATGAGTAAACCTCCCCATCCAGAGCAGAGACTTCTGTGTAATGGCTGAGCTGCTCTCATGAGACCCCACCTGGAGTACTGCATTCAGCTCTGGGGCCCCCAAAATAAAGAAGACATGGACCTGTTGGAGTGAGTCCAGAGGAGGGCCACGAGGATGGTCAGAGGGATGGAGCACCTCCCCTATGATGACAGGCTGAGAGAGTTGGGGTTGTTCAGCCTGGAGAAGAGAATGCTCCAGGGAGACCTTATACCAGCCTTCCAGTACTTAAAAGGGGCTACAGGAGAGATGGGGAAACACTCTTTGTCAGGAAGTGCAGTGATAGGATGAGGTGTAACGGTTTTAAGCTGATAGAGGGTAGATTTAGATTAGATAATTGGAACAAAGTTTTTACTGTGAGGTTGGTGAGACACTGGAACAGGTTGCCCAGAGAAGTTGTGGATGCCCCATCCCTGGAGGTGTTCAAGGCCAGGCTGGATGAGGCTTTGAGCAACCTGGTCTAGTGGAGGGTGTCCCTGCCCATGGCAGGATCTTGAAACTCCGTGATTTTTAAGGTCCCTTCCAACCCAAACCATTCTATGATTCTATGAATTTTTCATTAATCCACAGGGAACGAATTAATGAATTCCACATTTGTAGGGAAGACTATAAGTGTTCTCAGACACAAGATAGCAAAGGACAATATTTTGCATTTAGGATTACACATCTCACACAGCTTC
Source organism: Pterocles gutturalis (assembly GCF_000699245.1). Taxonomy (NCBI): domain Eukaryota; kingdom Metazoa; phylum Chordata; class Aves; order Pterocliformes; family Pteroclidae; genus Pterocles; species Pterocles gutturalis. Next base: position 13,073 of record NW_010114169.1, read on the forward strand.
ACAGCCCTGTGATGAGACTGATTTCCCTTTGCCTCTGCTCAGGGCAGGAGAGGCAACCTCCACAGAGAAATGTGGCCCATGGGCCCCATGTGTTCCTCAGCTGACAGGGGCTAGCAGCTGCAGGTGACACAGGGGGAACCAAAGCAAGACTGCAGTCACCCCAGTGGGGCTTTGCTTGGCCAGGATGAGAGAGTTGTGTGCTCAGGCATTGACCCACCTTGCAGGCTTGATGGGTGCTGGTCTGCATCCCTGTTTGGGAGCCTGGTACCCTCCTCCAGCTGGGCCAAGCCACAGCTCAGATAAATTAAGCCAAATGGCACCTCAAGCCTTGGCCAGCATGCATTGAGCAGGTCCAGCGCTGAACCACGTAAGCACCAGTGGATGGGCAGGGACTGCTCGGTGAGATGTGGAGCCGTGAAGTGCAATGGGAGTGCAATGACTGCCTAGAGTGTTGCCCGGGCCCTGAGACTGGGCACTTGTCCACTGTGACCGGTTGGCTGCCAAGCAACCAATGTGCTGCAGGTGCTGGGAGGCACTTCATTTTTGCACCATTTTGGAAAAAGTCTTGTGGAGAACTGAAGGGTGTTGAAGGAAATTTTGCACCCCCTGAAGCTATTGGCCCCCAATAGCCAGTCCAGGGAAGACTTTAGCCTCAGTAATACTCTTAATCCCCCTTAAACTGATTCCCCAGTGTGCTGTGCTGGCCGGGGCACTGCGGGGACATTCATTCCCTGTTTTTAATCTGCCTGCTCCCATTATATGTTTTTTTGTTTGGCTGGCTAAGGATCTTGATGCCATGGCTACAACCCTTTGTGAAGGCAGCTGGCATGGATCCCCTGTCCTGCTGCTGCCCTGCAGCCACATGTTGGGTGCAGCAGGCCTGGGCAAGCCGGGAGGGCAGAGAAGTGAGGCTGACAGGCACTGGGGGGACCTGACCAGAGAGGTCCCCAAACCAGGAGGGGGCAGATGTGGATGGTGCAGTGGGAAGGAAGTTCCTGTGACAGTTGTGATGGAGCTGTGTGGTAGGGGGTGGAAAGGACACAGGACACCTCTGCTCACCTCCCCCAGAGCACCTCTCTCCAGCTCACACAGTGGCACAGCTGCCATGACAGGGATACAGCTGGGGTGGGTTTCTGCGCTGTATGTCAAGGCCAGCATTCAGCTCTGAGTCCCCTGGGTTGGTGTGTCAGCATGAATCACTGGTGCTGGCAGTCCTAATGCGCTGCACAGCATGGGAGTAGCAGCCTCTCCAGCCTCCGGGGAAACCAGGGCATCGATCCTGGGAGCTGGTGGGGTACCGCGGAGCCAGGAACCAACCCCGCAGACATCATGTTTCCTGCCTTTTCTTTCTAGTGCTGATTGGTGTGGGCGTAGAAACTCTGCAGCGAGGACAGTTCAAAAGCCTGGCTTTCTATCTGCTGTGAGTATTTTTGCCCATGGAATCAGAGCTGGTGGGGATGACATGGTCGACCCCTCCATGATATGTAGCACCAGAGTGGACTGCAGCAGCAATAGGGAGCAGGGTCCAACGATTTGGGGAATTCAGATGTCCATCTCTAGGTTTCAGATAAGTAAGCTATTTCTGTTAGAGAAAGGGATGCTACTGCATCACCCATGCTATTGCAGACCCAGACAGGCCAGAGGTGACACCGGCTGCAAGCTGACTGCCTGGGGCAGAAGGGCTTTGAGCTCTCCTCCACAAACCAGCTGAGCAGAGGGTGTGCAGACACTAGCATACAGACTCTGTTGTGAACTGGATAGTAAACCCTGGCCCTCTACGCCCCTTCTGCCTTCCGGAGAGCATACTCAAGCCCAGCCCTGCCCCCCTGACAGCTCCACCTTTCAGTTTTTCAGGGGTTGCAGTTACTGTCTGTGAAGGCTTCTTCTTTATCAGTTTGTTCCTGGAGATGTGCTTCACGTGAGTAGACCCTGTCCAGTCTTCTCTAGCCTTGGTGGGACCTCCTTAAGGCAATTTACCCCTTACAGGGAGCACCAGACCTAGCTGAGCTGCAAGTGCCAAACCAAGGGTCCTTCCCCTACTGTCACGGCAAGTGCACTCAGGCAGGGGGGAGGTAAGTGGGGCTACATCCACAGCCAGTTAAACCAGTGTTTTAACCCAGGCTTGTGCCATAATTTGCTGAGCATCAGCATGACAAACCCTGGTCTGCAGCACCTGCTTAATACACCCTATGAAGCCCTACAATGGACCAAGGTTGAGGGAAGAGCCAGATCCCCAGGGTGAGCTGCAGCTCCTTCCCAGAGACAGCATGGAAGTTTAAGTTAGAATGCAGAAAACCCTTATGTACTTCTCAGAGGCTAAGCACTTCTGCTGTCTTTTAGCATAAACTCAAAAGCCCTGATAGCTTAGAGGCAATGTGTTACTCTAGCTAATAGGCACTCAACTAGTTGCCAGGTGGGCAAACACACCAAGGAAAGATGGCCTGAGATGCTGACCTCTGGCAGATGTAGCCCCTGGCATCTTCCACTCATGGGAGGGGCTCAGGCTTTGCTTACCATCCCTGACCAACACTGTGGTTTCCTGGCAAGCTAGAGTGAGGATCTGAACTTTAGATGGGTGATTGTTAAGTCCAAATCTTCTTGCCATTTGCTTGGTGCCCCATCCCACCAGGACTTTTCTCTCTCCCCAGATATGAGCCTGACTCCCTGGTACAGGCCTGCTGGAAGAGAGCTAGACACCCGGGGAGCTTCCAGAAATTCCTGGGGTACACACTGCTATCAGTGGCTTGCTTCCTGCATCCTGTCCTTGTCTGGCACGTCACTATCCCTGGTGAGGAGCCCGTGCTGGGGTAGGGAGTAGTGCAGATGGAAGAGGAGCATGGTCTGTCTGCGACCAGGGAGGGTGGGGAGGTGCGGGGTGCGGGTCAGCTGCAGGGACCACTGAGCTAGCTGGACCAAGCACTGCTTGGTGAGCTCTCCACTTTGCCCCAACCCTCAGCTAACATGACCTTCTCCCCAGGGTCCATGCTGGTGCTCACCGCCCTGGCCTACTTCTTGCTGAGCAAGAGGAGGAAGAGCCCAAGGCACAAAGAGACATCAGGCCAGTACGTGGATCCTTCAGCAACCGTGGCAGCCCCAACCATTGCTGGTGATACTGAGCAGACCTACACCTTCCACGGGGCCCAGAGGGAGCAGCACTGCTCGCTGCTGGGCCACATGAAGAGCATCCTGAAGGGGGACAAGGACAAGAGCCTGGCCACAGCAGCTCCTGCCCAAGCAGTGGCTCTTCCAGGCCCACGCAAGCAAGTGCACTTCCAGGAGAAGGTGGTGCAGATCATCCCTTCTGTCAGCGAGAGCTTGGAGGACGTGGAGAGCGAGGCTGAAGAGACCACGTCGGACACAACACCTATCCTCACCCCGCCCGATGCCCCTGTCGTCCTCACTCCCCTCAGCCCCACAGGCCTCTTCTGAGCCCTCAGCAG
>NW_010114169.1:16543-50242 GCF_000699245.1 Pterocles gutturalis
AGACAGGGCTGATCTGCTAACCCTGCCCCTGGCATCTCTCCCTGCCGCTCCAGCAGCCAAGGTGCCCCAAGAGATGGTCCTCCTTGCCCTCCCTGCCTCCAGGGTGAGAACTGTGTCACCCTCTTTTCAAGGGGCTGCCTGCACTACGTGGTCCCAAACCTTGTGACAGGGCCAGTGGCAGTCCCCAGCCCCTGCAGCACCGTGCCCAGGGGACAGGTGGTGGTTCACCCAGGGCAGTGCCAGGACAGTAAGGTTTCTGCTCCTGTGGCCTCACATGTGGGTCACCCCTCTGGTACAGCACTGCACATCACAGAGGCTTCTCCTGCCGGACACCACAGCTGTGGTATGTGCCCCCCACTAGTCAGCAGCAGGCAGGAGGAGGGGACACTGCCATCCCCCCCAGAGCAGCCTCTGCTGCTGGCAGGTGTCATCTCCTGCCCTCTCTGTGCATGGAAGCTCTCACGGCTGGGACACATCCAGCACAGGGCACCGCAGCCTGCAGGCTCCCTCACAGCACCTGCACCAGCTGTAGCAGGCCCAGAGCATCCGAAACATTGCTTCAGAGGTGGGCTGAGACCAAGCTCATCCCTGGGTCTAGCCCCTGCTAAGTGCTCTCCCCTGAGACATGCTCCGAGCCCAGCAGGGAAATCACCTCCAACCCTGGGGACACCTAGGCACAGGCAGGGAGGACCCTGCCTGGACAGCCCTCTTGAGTTAGACGAGCTTTGGGATGATGTGGCAGTTCAGGCCGTGAGGTTCAGCACCACACTGGCACAGCAGACCATGTATAATTCCCTGTGTGTGTATTAATTACGGGCCCCAGAGTGCAAAGGCAATAATAGAATTACGATGCTGTCCCACCAGTCCCCTCCATGCGAGCTCTTCTCTGAACCCTTTAACTCTGGCTTAATCCTACCATATATTTGGCCCTTTGAGGACCGTTCACCTATAATCAGGCATTTCTCTCCTGTTCAACTCATTCCCTTGGCTATCTCCCACCTGAGGACAAGACTTTCTGCTTCCAGATGGTAAACGCTGTCTGTGCCTGAAGATATCACCACTAAGACTTTCTCATCAGCATAAGGCAACACTTTTGGCTGCATATGGGAAAAAGTTCAGGTGGTTGGGTTTTACCGGACATGAAGCCGTGATATCACCACTGCTGAGATGAAGAGTTGCACTGCCCTGAGTCCAGACAGAGAGCATTGGGGTGAGGTGGTGGTAAAGAGAGAAGATCCCTAAGAACTCTTTAGACTATTTATAAGGTAGAAATCAGTTGGGCTGTCTGTTTTCCTTGGAAATACATTATTTCTTCTTTTTAAAATCTCAGCTCTCTGAGTCACAATCAACATGTTCATTTACGAAAGCAGAGTAGTTTGAAGTGTAAAAATGTGAAGTGTAAGCCTTCAAAAGTCAAAAGGCAATTGAGATAAGAGCCCAATGCTGCTTTCTTAATAAACTCTCTTTAAATTACTCCTAATTTGGGAAATGAATGGGGAAGAAGGTGGAAGATACTGACTCACAGTATTTGACTATCTGTATTTGATAATGAAACTACTCTGTCCACAACAGTAGCTTATGAATGGTTCCACACACTGATCATTCCTACAACCAAACATGAACAAAAAGCTCCTTCTTGCATTACCAACATTTAAAATGATAGCTGGTATCAATCTGTTCTAATCACGATACATGGATAAGAGACCTCCTCCTTCTGGCTGCACAAATTAACTTTCCACCCCATAATTGCATGTTGGGGAAGAGTCACATACACATCTGCCTTTAGGGAGGTTTCGCACCTCCCTAAATGTCTTCAGAAAATTATGCCCATTTACAGCTTAATGCTGCACGACTGATAGCAGCAAGCCCAGAATCCAGCCACAGCTCCACCATCAAGCTAGTGTATTCATCACATTAAGAAACAAAAATAAAGCTATTTTCTTCTAAAGCCGGTGGTCAAGCAGCATACCTGTATCAACAATGGTCCCAACCCAGCCATGCTAACAGGGTACCTGCCCTAGCCAGCTCTGCCCCAAAAGGCTGTGCTCAAAGCCAACTACCCAGCTCAATCACACATCTGCTCTGCTATTAGACCTGCTCGCATTAGCAAGCTCATCTTTTTGCATCATCCAAGGCTCTTCTTTGAATATTGCATAACTAATTACACACACAGACATCAAGTTTGTTGAAAAGTCACTGCTCCCAATAGATCAAGGGGTCTGCTGATGAGAGAAAGACCACATTTCTGCAGTCTCCTCTCTAGACCTGAGCAAAGCTCCAGGGCAGCCTGGGTGGGGACGGTTTCTTTGCAACAAGTTTTATCCTTCAGTGCTTAATCAGCCCTGTACTTCAAACCAGTAGGGCAGGTGAGCCAGCTGGCGAGGGGAGAAGCAATGCAGTGAAAGCACCTGTAGCACCTTGCAGTGTTTGGGGAAAAAAATTTATTGCTCTGTGAAATGCACAATATGACTTTGTAACCGTTAGAGCCTGCAGAAGTAGGTATTTCAGTTTTTAGGCTCATCTTTTGAAAGTCTGTTGTAGATTTCCCTTAGGAAGCATGACTGGGGGAAGCGACAGGTGTGGTGGTTGTTTTAGCCTTCCTGGAGACAGCAGCAGACCTGGTTGCTTTTCTTGCCTGGACCCTTGTGTTTGCTTGGCTTTTCTCCAACCCCACACCTAGCTGGCTCTAGAGATGAAGGTTGGAAAACTGCTTTTCTGTGGTATTAAATTGCCTGTTCAGTTAAGGTTCATGGCTGGCTCACCGTGCCATAAGCCTGCACCAGTGCCAGGGAAGTGCTAGGACTACAGGGCTCGAAGCAGGATGCTCCAGAGGCAGGTGAGTTGTGTCCCAAACAGCAGCAGGCGGGTGCTCTCCTACCATGGGGGCTGAGCGGCTCACAGGATCACTCCTGCCAAACACTCTGTACATCCCCTGCTCTGCTCCTCACCTCTCATCCAAGCCCTAGTGCTATGTGCCAGCTCCATTGCCTGGCAGAGCTTGCTAGCTCAGAGGAAATATAATTAGGAAAAAGAAAGCGTGTGACTAACTTCTGGGGCAATGAACCACATAAATTAATGGAAGGAAGGGGCAGCCACAAAATGAAGGGAATGGGGGATAAAAACATCCCTTTCAGAGGCAGCAAGCTGCCAGAGCAGCTCAACTGCTTAAAGAAATGCAGCCCCCAGCTTTCTTTAAAATCCCAGTGCAAAGGAAATATTCAGCCCCAGGGGGTGTCAGATGACTTTGCAGAGGGCTCAGAGATTAGTCGCTCAAGTGTGCACTTCTCTGTTGGCTCCTCTCCCTACATCCAGCTGAGAGGGACATCCCAAGGGCTAATGAAAGCACCAGAGATGCTGCAGAGAGCAGCTGGGGAGCCTGCATATGAAAAATTTTCATATATGTGGGGTAATTGCAGGAAAAGAAAAAGAGGAAGAACTTGACACTATTAACTGTGCAGTGCAATGACATCTGAATTTGAGCTGCCTGATCTGTAAGTCCTCAGAACACCACATGAACACTACTACATAATTTTTGCCTGCATTACACTCAATTCATGATACAGCTAATCCATTGAGATTAAGCTACTGAGCTAGAGATATATAAAGCTATAAACTCCTACAGATTTTCATACTGAAAGGAAACAAGATGAATAATCCAAAAGAAATACATGTGTAAGGTGAAACCCTGTGAAGTAATCCTAGCAGAAATAGTTTTCTTCAATGTTTCCCCCAAAGATATCCCTGCATGAGGAAAAATTTGCCTGCTTTGCATGTATGTGTGTGTTGGAAACACTCTATAGTGCCACTTTGACAGCCACCATCACAATTTAGTGGACTAGTATGTTGCAACAAATTACTCCATTTTAAGTTTTATGTGAAGGCAAAAACAGCTTTCAGTGCAGGCTTGGGTTACAGTTCCTCTCTGCCTCCCTTGCACACTAGCAGGAGTAGCTGCCGCAGAGCCCCGAAGGCAGGTAGGCTGCCTGCCCTGCCCCAGTGCTCTCCCACCTCATGCCAGGGCTAGACGGCCACCCTCCAAATGCCCTAGCTCCCGCTGGGACTCTGGGCCCCATTTCTTGAGCACTGCTCCCTGTTTGAAACATGGATATGAATGTTTTATCCATATAACAACAGTGTTAGGAAAATAAGGTATATTTGGAGAGAAAAGTGTTCAGACTCTGCAGTGTCAGTACTCGAAATCAGAAATTCCCAGCTCATACTTGGATGTGCAACACCTGCAGCAGCAAACATTGGTATTGGCATCAGTGGCATGGGCGGTTCCTAATTCAATAGTGAGTCATATCTACATGCAGGAGAGGGCCTGTCCCCACTCAGTTACAAAAGCTGCATGCTCACACGTCTCCACCCATGCCACTCCTCAGCCGTGCACCTTCTCCTGTCCCATTCAAGAGATTCTCCCATGTGCTGGGCCAGAAATGCAGGTTCTGTTTTGGCTGGACTCCTGCATTTTGTACTGTGTGGGAAGTTACAAGAACTAGAAACCGGGTCCCAAACTTGGCTGAGATTCCTTGGAGGTATCAGCTCCCTTGCCTGCTTGACATGGAGTGGGCAAAAGCAGGAATCTGGCTTCTAGGTCCCATATATCAGCTTGCATACCACTGGTGAAATGACTGCACTTAGTTTCGTAAGCTAGTGAATGATTAAGGTACCTTGAGGAAACTAATTCTAGGCAGCTATTCATTTAGCATGTGACTTTACTGAATACTGTTTTGAGTTGAAGCTCTATGCAAAACACCAGGGAGCTGATTTTCCAACCTGGGTCTTTGAATCACAGATCAAAGAGGGAATCCATATTTCAGAAAAAAAAAAAAAAAAAGAAAAAAGAAAGGAAGAGTAATGTTTCCTGGCAGCTCCTCCTCCTCACCCCAGCCTGTACCTAAAGAGGACTTCATACAACACAGGGGGAAGTGGTGAACAGCATCTTAACGCTAATCCCCATCCAACTCTCATCTGTTCCTTCTGCCCAGCCTCTCCTTCACCCCAACCTTTTCAGTGCTAGAGCTGGCCTCATTTGGAAGAGCTATTTAAAAAGAAATATCATCCTGATCAATACATACTGTGACATGATTGCACTGTTCCTCCCTGCCCTAACTCTTCTTCCACTGCCTCCGTCTCCAAAAGTCCCCTGTAAGAGGGGCTGGGTTTGGTACTCACCCAGGTGACCAGCCTTGCTTATCAGCCCCTGACTCCCTGCTGGCACCCTGCTCCCTGGCTGCTGCATCGCTCACTGAGCCTGTGCCTGCTCTCCCTGGAGAACCCCGCTTGCAGCTGCTGTTTTGGGTGAGGCTTTCAACAGAAGGAGGTAACACCTACCAAATTGTGCCTAGAAGGAAAGAAGTTGGTAGCTATCGGAGACAAGCCCAGTGAGAAGAAATTATACGACAGCCCTAAGTTAAGTTTTTCTGTTGTTTTTGGGCAAACCTCATCTTCCAAATCTTGATGTCTGCTGATGTGCTACAAAATTTACACCATAAAAAAGCAAGTTTGGTTTTTTCAGTAACGGTTTGTGCTAGACTGTGTTACTTCCTTCAATAGTATGAGAAAACAGAAGTACACAAAAAGACCTTTCCTGTGCACAAAACTGAGCTGAAGAAGTTCTTCTACATTGGCTATTCTCTGAGCCACTCTCAAGAAGAATTTTCTGGGGAAATTTGGTATAGTGACAGTACTTTTGAATTTGATATACTAACACTACATTTCTCCCTTTCGAGGTGGGAAGGCTTTTCACTCTTGTGCCTATTGAGGAGACAATCCCCAGCATGGGAGTCAAGCCCAATCAGATAATCAGATGAGGGGGCCACCCCATCTTATGCCACACTACAGAGCTATGTCCCCGTATCATGTGCTCAGGAAGAATGAGGCTGCCAATAAAGGAGCAGGTGTAATACAGCACTTGGATCCTCTCCATGCTCCCAGATCTGGTGGGTGAAGTCAGATGGCCCAGGAAACCTGAAGGCCTTCCCTGAGCATATACATTTATAGCAACATGGCAGGGAAACTTGATCTGGAAGGTTCTAGAGGGGAAGGGCTTGGAAAGGGATTTACACATTTTAGCTGCACCTTCCCTCAAAAACGCAGGCCCAGGCATGAAAGTGAACTCCATCTTATTCCTCACAAATTAATTGTTATTCCCCCTCACCATCCATTTCTCATGCGTCTGCAAGCTCAGAAGAAATCACCAGCTGCATAAGTAGAAATCAAAGTGTCTTTTCCAGCAATAGACATGTTATATGTTTCACATTGGGACTGCACGTGGTCACAGTGTAAAAATGTTATGATCTTATTGTCAACATCTCTCATGTGGAAGTATCGTAAGAAGGAAATTGCAAACAAATTCCTGAGAAATGGGGAAGGCTCTGCTGTTGTCATTACTTCTCCTGGCTCTTATCCAGTACTAAATTATCGCATTTATGCTATAATTATTTTATCAATCCCATGCTAACTTGTTTTATGATTTTTTCACTTCCAACCAGTAGTCACAGGCATTCTCTGATTCAAACTGATTCCTTTTAAATCAAAACTCCAAACGAAAGCACAACATAGTCCTTCTGCTAGTGTATTTATCAGATAGTTATAAATACAAATTATCTTTCATTCTTGTATCCTGATATTATTCATAAGATTGCTGTTACTCCATGTCTTTGTTTTCTGCTGACATAACACTTTCAACCATGGAAAACCTGGCACAAAATGGCAAAATATTTTTTGCTTTGTGTCCTGTAGCTACAATCAAGAACGCCCCAAACCCATTAATTACAGCACTGTTCTTTCCTGAAGCAGCACCACGTGTATGAGTTACTCTATCAATGGTGGACACTGCATTTTTAGAAAAGGTACCGTGATGGATCACGTGATACAAACTACCAGACAAAGCAAAGGAAGACCTACCATAGAGAATTTATATTACTGTGGAAATATTATTGGTGCTTCTGCCCTGAAACAGCATCCTGCTTGCCATTCTGAGCAGACTCCCTCCTTTCTTGTTAGTTTCTTAGACTGTAAATGACAGCAGAGAAATACCCAGAGTTCAGCTCCAGCTGCCCACCTTCCCTGGCATTTTCTGTCGTTTCCAGTCTTGTGTGGCTGCCACCTGTGAAACACAGCCACCTGGGACTGCATGAAGCTACTGTGGAAAAGCTTAGTTTTGTTACTCAATAGTTTTATTGACAAAAGTAATTATTGGAGTTGTTGTCCCACAAGCATCTAAGTCAGGAAACCAATTAAAAAAGTTAAAAAAATAATTTTAGACAATGTCTTAAACCTTTTTTATAAGACTGTAACTCCCATGTTACTGACATTCAGATGAGCCATTCAGACTGGGTCATCTCTTGCTAAAATATTGCGTGTCTCAGGCAAGTGCAGTGAAAATTATGAGTTGAATGGGATGCAATCAAAGCTAATCTCAAGCAGAAAATCATTAACAATAATTTGTAATCAAGTTTTGCAGAGTTTTGATGTAACAGTAATTAGAAATTACAAGATAAATCATATTTCTGAAAACAGTAATTTCTTTTGGCAGTCTCAATGTTTTTTAATGCTGTAGTTACTAAGATGAGAGACATTTTTATTAATAGCAGTTTGCCTTTGTTCTGTCCTTTTAGGAAAAAATCTTAACATCTTTGAGAAGTTTTCTTATGAAGCTGATCAGGTGTGTACATAGCTCGATACCTGCACAGGATAGCTGCTAAGAAGTTGTGCTAAAGTCAAGTAGAATTTCCATTTTAATATACTGTGGTTTATATTTAATTTGATCTATCTAATCAGGTTTAAAATCTGATTTATTCAGAATAGTAATGAGAAACTTGAATAGACCTCTGAGTTCACAAGTCTATAAATTTACTCTGCCTCAGATGAATCACTCGTAAGTGGACTTCTATGAAAAGCAGTCAGGAAATAGTTTCATGGGCAACATCTCAAAAATCACATCTACTGTACATGCCTGATATTCAGAAAAAGACCTGAGACAACAGGTTGCATTATAGTCTCTTCCATAAGAAAGAATATATTGAGTTTCAGGAAGATACACGGGCCAGGGAACAGAGTGGATTGGATGGAATGGACTAGACTAGACTAGAATGGAAAGGAAAGGAATCGCTTCAGCTAATATAAATGTAATTCCAGTGTAGGTGTAATTTCAAGTTGCCACTAGTAGAAAAGTGGAATTGCTGAGTGCTGTTCGTTGATGGACTGGTGCTGAAGTCCAAAGGTATGTTAGTGCTCCTCTTTTAAAATTATTACAATTTCTGAAATGTACTTTTTTTCCCACATCTGTTTGTCCCCGCTGTAAATTAGAAAAGGCTGTGCCAACTGCTGTGTAGTCTGGAGAAAGAGATCAATGGTATGACATTGAAATGTTAGTTCTTCAGATCAGTAACTTCATTTAATAGAAGAAATTCCATGACTAGAAGCACTGGGATTTCATCTAGGGTCTTGATGCACATGATGCCTGACCACTTGATGGGATGTAAAGGCATATGGTGGACAGAAGAGAAGTGGCTGTGACGCAAGAAATACATATGAGGATCATGAAGGTAGAACAGAAAAGGGTGTGCAGGAAAGCTGAGAAACAAGAGGAATTTTTGAAAGGCTGAAGAGCTCAAAAAGGACAGGTAGGTAAGAAACACTACAAGATACTGAAATGAAAAGCAAACAAGAGGACAGGAGGTGCTGAGAGACAGGCAGGAAACAGAAGGAGCAAAGGACTGCAAAGAAGACTGAAGTACAGAAGAGCAGACAACAGACAGGAGTCTGTCTGGGTTAGGAACTGGCCTCACCTCATGATCAAGGAAAGGGTAAATGAAGGTTTGTTTCATTCATCCTGAGCAGAAGTTTGGAAACATATAGTTGAATTTGGAACTGAAAATGTCACATATACTATGAGTGGTTCCTTCCCCTTCAAAGACCAAAAGGAAGACAGAAAAAGCCCACAGACACAGAGCAAACATAAGCAAATATGTGGATACATGATAATTAATTACCCTGTGTAACTTTTCCATCAGCTTCTTAATTCCGAGATGGTTTGAACCCATTGTGCAATATGCTGTTTCTTGCAGCATAGCTGTGCAGTTTCGTGGGAGGAGCAGTGGGACAATGTACACCACCTCAGTGCAGATGCAGATGACTGGATAGGACTCAGACAAAAGGCACATCAGGGTGTGTATGGGAATGTCGCATTCTTATAGTACCACGATTGCAGCTAACCAGCTTTTCCTCAGCTCATGCAGGAGATACCCCACCTCTTCATGCCACGATTGTATTTAGCAAACCAGGTTCATCCTAAATGACCTCCTTATCTATTGCTAATAAAGAAGACAAAGGCGCATTGCATAGTAGGAGCCTGCTATTTCATTTTGTGTCACTCCGGTAAATCCACATTGCTTTCATGGGAAATATCAGGATGATTGTCTCCAATTAGGTGCAGTTACACTGTTTCTCCCTGTGATTCCCAGACAGAAATGCAGGTGTGCATGCTGGGTAGCTGATGCATAGCGCATTTGATGTTTCAAAGGCATCAAACCCTCTGGGATGAGCACGCTAACAGAACTAACCTGTGCAGCAGATTCTTTTCATCTACACTCATTCACCCAGTATGAGTTGTACAGATCTGTGCAAGCCAAACAAGCAGGTAAGGAAACATATTGTGAATAAAAAAGTCTGGGCATAAAGTATTTTCACCAACAGAGTTAATACCAAAACCAAATGTATCAGTATCAGGGAAAACAACAACAACAACAACAACAACAAAACCCTCTAACCTGCACAACGTCAAAGAACAGGATAAAAAAACCGCAAAATTACCTATCAAGTATTCTGAAGTCCAGGGATAATATCAAACCCTATATGCTCTTATTAATACTTATCATGCTTGCAGTAGCTATGAAAAGCCATAATTTAAATTATAATTCATTATAAATTAATAAATTTACTAAGATATTATCAAAAGGTTGGTTGGCATTTCCATTAAAACTGCTGCTCCTGGAGTCAGGTAAGGATATCAGACACTCAGCTCCTATTCAAAGTGCTGCCTCAGTCATAGAGAAAAATCTTGAAAATCGGGAGATCCTGGTGATCCTGGGAAGCTCATTTACAGCTGGGAGTGCTTTGAATGGCTAGTCTGCATCACCTGTCAAAGGGAAAACTGTTTAGAATTCCTCTATAAATGACCTCCCACTTTCTATTCATCCTTTTTTTTAAAATGTTTATCTACCCATAGTGAACATTTTGCAGACAACAGATGTTCACAAGTTTAACCAACTTGTGCCCATCAGCCATCACAGATAGAAAGCTTCTACATCTGAAAATCTGTCTCCTGCTTTGCATAAACCACGTAAAGGATACCAGCAAATCCAGTTTTCATTATTTACTAATATTTTTTAAATAAAGTGATCTTTACCAGATAAGGATTAAGCACTTCACACCCTCCAGACATGATCCATCAAGAAACTGGTTCAGTCAAAATGAATACACACAAAGCCTGGGACAAATCCCAGAGGCATGTAGGATGCCCAAGGATATCTCAAATGGAACCAAACCCCATGTTTGGTTACCTCCTGTTGATGGAACCATGGACTGATTACTGGTGCCTCGAACAGTCCCTTATCTGGCTACACTCTTCTTCTTTGTCCAGCATCCCATAGGCAGCAGCGGCCAAAAATAAAAAAAAAACAGCAGACGGATTAGTGGCTGAAATTCAGTGATTCTGCAGAAAAAAAATTCCCAAAATTCCCTCCGAGGTGAGTTCTCATCTAAGGGAAAAAATAGCCATTGTGAGTAGACGGTTGCATGTGCACACCCTGTATGCACATACACCCTGTGTTTATGATTTCACCAACTAGTGGTTGAGAGCCGGTGTACCACATAGATAAGTCAGTTTACTGTAAGCAATTATCTAAGTTGATTTACTGTATGCAATTACCTAACTCTGTCTTTGATTTTAATTTCTAATAAATAAACTCCAAGGCTGTAATTCTCTGCTGTCCCAAATGAAAATTACAGACTGGTGGTCACAGAAGCCATCTCAGAGCTGATCTGCCCCAATGCTGTACCCCCTCCCTGGCGCCGGTGGCAGCAAACAGCGTGGGGAAGACATTGCACGTGGGAAAGTCATCACACATGGGGAAGGCATCATGTGGGAGATCTGCTGAGCTAGGCAATCCTGCAGTGGGGAAGGGAAGGCCAGCTCCTTCCACAGATCGTCCCAATGGTCCTCCTTAGTGTTCCTCATGAGGACATAAGGTGTGACAAGGACATGACATCTTGACATGGTTCACTTCTGTACAGTCTGCAACAACCTCCAAGGTGTTGAAAGTGCCGGGTGAGAATTCACACCATGCAAAATGTTAATGTATCTTTCCATGTACAGCAAAGCTCTTGGAGACAGGGACCACCTGCCCATTTTTAGGTGAGCTTTACAAGGTTTTCCCTGAACAGGTCTGATTTCAGTTCTTCCTTTGTTGAAACTGTATGCACAGCTGTGCAGAAAGCAATGGCACTGACTTCAGCTGGTGTCTTCTGTGGAAAACAACTGCTTTCTTATGATAGTAAAAAGTTTGGTACCCAGTATATGCATCATGTACAAATTTTATGCTGCACATTGCCCATAAGGCTAAGGGTGAGTCTGTGGCATCAAACGGTCTATAATATCAGAATAATATTATGCAAAATAATGTTCTGCAAATAGTTGTACTTATCTTTATAATTTGAAAATTATAGTAGTAGAAAAAAAATAATTTTGTTTTGCAATGGCACAATCACTTTTCAAAACATGAAGACAAGAGAAATCCAGCAACAGTACAGAACCATACAGTGATTTTATTCAAAGGCTTAAGGGAGGATGGGTAAGCTGCCTTCCTAAGGAAACAATGCTCAGGAGATTATGCTGTCTATGTGACTGTCTGTATGTTCCCTTGTAAAGTTTGAGCCCTGTGTCCAGTTTTCACTGTAGCATAGTCCTCTGCAAAATAATCAAGGCTTTGTGTGTTTCATGAAAAAGATGACCAAGTAGAAGAGAAAGACTAAAAGTGTCTTGACCAGTAAAGACTGCAGCATGATTAAAAGATTGGAAGAGGAAGCAGAAGAGAAAGAGAAATACCCCTGTCACAGGAAATATTTAACTGGAGCTTGCAATCAACTGAAAGGTATGAACTGACAGGAAACCGATGTTACTACATCAAGTAATGATTTTTTAAACACAAAAGAACTCTGACAGGATTGAATGAAAATGTTGACATCGTTGCTAGCTCCAAGAATCTACCTGCCTGTTAAAAAATTTTTTTTTCAGATATTCCTTTCTGTTCTTCAAAGCAAATACTCCTCTGTGACTTCTTTATCTCCAACAGTCCATTCTCTTGAGTCTCTGTCAATAAAACTTGCAATAAGGACACTTCCGTCTTTATGGTTCTTATGAATATAATCTGACATTCTTTAGGGCATGAAAGTAAGGATTTCAGCCATGGTTTTAATTACGTATCTGAATATTCATTCAGATTAACATGAATGCAGCTCGAACCAAAATACCTTTTAGAAACTGTTCAGACAAGTATAAGGGAAAGTCTTTGCACAAAATCCTCACAGCTGGAAGCGCCAGCTGGACAGTGGGAAGGAAACAAAAGCTCTGGAGGTCAAGATGACTTGGGCAGAATTGCACAAAAGTGATGAATGCTTCAATGTCCTACTCATTAGACCTGGACACCAGTTATTTCAAGACACTGGGATGACCTGAGCAAGATGATGGATAGAAGAAGTGCAGAGCATTTTGGCTGATCAGTGCCGCGGCAGAGCTAGGGAATGCAGAAGAGAGATGTCAGCTCAGCTTTGCCAGCTGAGGGGCGGGGTGCAGTGCAAGGGACCCACACAAGTGGTGCTGCCAGAGCCAAGTCTGAGTTGGTACCTCTATGCACTGCTCTATAGGGATGCTGCCAGCTCAGATCAGAATCAGCCTAGAGGATCACTGCACCACAACTTGTTGGGCAGTGAAGACGTAACCAGTTTTCCCATTGGCTTTCAAAAGGAAATTAAGAATTACCGGCTTTTCAGACCTGTTTCTCCTCTAACATTGGAGCTCCCCTGCTGCAGATTGACAGTCCCACTAGCAGAGAGCATGGAACCACACGGTACCACTGCTGAGGGACACGTTGTGGTCCTACACAGACCTTGGGAATTCACCACTTTTCAGACAGCCACTGCTACCTGCTCCAGGGGAGCAAAACAGCCAGGAGACCACTCTGCAAAGGGATCTTCCTGCCTCAAGGCACTTCACAAAATGCTTCCAAAGCAGAGAGGTCATCCTGCCCATAAAAAAGACATGGATTTCCTTTGTGATGGTAAGAATTATGTCCTTGTCTGATATTATTCAGCTTAATGAAAGACTATTCCCTTATTTCACAGAACATCAAATGGAGCAGAGCTTGAAAGTGGTCCATAAGTTTCATTTGTCCTTTTTCTGTTCACTGTTGTGAAACTATGTGTTGGCACTAACATTTTAGAAGTAAACTTTCTTCACATAGCAAGAGAATGAAATATTGTTGACATAAGTAAAATAGAATGTGTAGACTCTCCATTTGATTTTGAAAAGTATAACTTTGAGGTCAGCAGACAAATTTTGTCTTTAGAAGGGAAAGCTTTTATTGAAAACACACTGTATTTCACATGCAGCTTTGCTATTTAAAGTGTATTTCTATAGATAAGGTTAAAACACGTTTATAGTGTTCCATTTTTATTACAAAAGATCAAAACAATCTTGTAAGTGCAATGTAATAATCTTAATTTTGTAATTGTTTCTTATTTCATTTTTTATTGTTTTATGGGAGTTATTTAATGTTGGAAAATTAATGTTGATGCCCAGAGCATAGCAGTAATTTGTACTGGCAACTGTATCTTTGCTTTTTAAAGAAAAAAAAAAACCAGTTATACCTTCACTGTTTCAAAATAAATTCCTACTGCATATAAAGGTAAAGGTAAAAAAACGAGGGCTTTACCGTTTGTAAAGAGAGCTATGATTATCCAAGCTGTTGACCTATCAAAAGTTAGTGGGAAGTTGGTTTTTATGCATGAAAAAATTAAACAAGCCACGACTGAGATAATTAGTAATGGAATTCATATTTGAAGATAATTTTTTTCAGTAGAAAGCAGTCAAGGAGAAAGGTGTTGATGAGAAGAGAACCGTCGGTCCCAGTTGCCAGCCAGCCCAGGGACCAGCCCTGACCTCAGCTCACTGCCCACTCTGGGCTGGAGACAACTCAACCCCAGCCCAGCTCAGTCACAAGTATGCAAAAATCCCAGTTTGAACAGAGGACATAGGTTTTGTGATGCTGTCTCTAAGTCCCCAGTAGCCTCTTTTTGTCTTGGAGCAAACCTGTTACTTTAATTCTTTGGTCTAAGGAAAACACAAGCCACTCTGCCCACAGACCCTCTGACCCATCCTTAAAAATACCTGGGTAGCTCCTGCTGATGCAAACACAGAACTGACCGGGGCAAATTGCCTGACCCAACCCTAGCCTCATTCATTAATCCATGCTTACCAGTGCTTAATGGTGCACGCTCACCAGGACTGACTGGTGCGCATTGACTAGCACTGACTGGTGCATGCTGAGTGTGACTCCTTCTTAGTGCTCATACTGGTTCCAGTTCTTCTAGTAGATCTGAGTTCACTCTTCCAAGACTTTCATTTAACATCAAGTGCAAGACAAATAAACTGTACTTAATTCAGCTTTCCATGCATTGTATGCAGATGTGTGAATTCTTTTTTTTTTTCTAATTGCAGTTAATTCATATGGGGGTGAGGAGATACCGGTGTTACGTTATTACAAAATTGCAGAAGGATAAGGATTACCTGCATATTGTGGGGCAAAACAATTTGAACAGTTATGCAAAGCTCATGAATTGCAACAGAGACTTCATCTTCAACCACCCTCAGAAGTAAAGAAATCCTATTTTGCATGCATTTCACAAACATCACCGTCATCCAGAAAGTATTGTGGAGATTATTTCTGTTTTCAGAAGTTGTTTCCTTCAGTTAACAGAGAGGCCAGTGCTGAGCTGCCCCTCTATGGGTGATGGAGGCTTTAAGAGGCAGGAGGGCAGTGCTGCCTGGGAAGTTCCCAGACAAGGTGTCAGCAGTGTGAGCAAAACAGACAGGCATGCACCCCTCTCTGTTCCTCCTGAGCCCTTCTTTTTAACACTTCTTGCTTTACCTTTGTCACACAAAAGCTTCATACTTACGTAAGTGCCAACTCAGAGCTACCTCACACATTGCTTAAGAATAGTGTGCCACTCAGTCTGTTTGCTGGAAATCCTCCCAGCGAGCCGATACCATTTGCCTTGATGATGAGCACCAGGAATCTTTTTCCAGGCCTGACAGAGCTGAGAGAATCTCTCACCCAAGCAGCACCTGCCTCACTAGTGCTTTATGCTTTTGCCGTTGTGTCTCTTTGTGTGTGGACACCATTGTAAGGACACCCTTTGTTGGCTGGAGATATAGAGGCCATTGCTGGGCAGGGAGCCTCTGCCTTTATCCCCGCCCCAGACATGCCTGTGCTGAGAGCCAACAGTGCTCCAGACAAAGTGATCGCATGGGGTGGGGTAGCTGAGGGCAGGTGTCATACCCATGCTGCCAGAAACCAGGTATTATCCCAGGGATGCTATGGAGAATGCACTGTTAGACCCTGTCCTTAGGTCTCTGTGTTTTGCTCACTCTCAAAAAACAACTGCTTACACCGTTATGGCATGAAATATTTTTGAAGCCGTATGAGTGCACAGAGGGGTTCCTTCTGGTTTTGCTGCTGTGTGTTCCCTTGGAGACTGGCAGCTGGCAATTTGCACAAAAACAAGCCTCTCTCTCAGTGAAGCATACCTTCCTGTAACCTCCTTAACATACTCAAAATAGCCAAAATGTTTGTGATAACCACATACACTATCTGGATGAAGAAGCCAAAAGAACATTCTTCATCCATGAAGAACTGCTGTATTCAGCTGCTTGCAAATATCTTCCATTCTTAAGTCACTTCCACAGCCAGGGCTAATTCCTGAAGCAAGAAGGAATGGAGAGAGAAATGTGCTTGCAGAAAATACCAAAATTCTAGGGATTATATCCTGTGCACTGCTTTTTTTTTTTTTTTTTTAATCCAGAAAAGGAAGCTGAGGTTTCATAAACCAGTCATGTAGTCAACAATTAATATAGAATCATAGAATCATTAAGGTTGGAAAAGACCTCAAGGATCATCAACCACCTAACTCACTAAACCATGTCCCTAAGCACCACATCTACACATTTCTTGAACACCTCCAGGGATGGTGACTCCACCACTTCCATGGGCAGCCTGTTCCAATGCCTGATCACTCTTGATCACTCTTTCAGTGAAGAAATTTTTTCTAATATCTAGCTTAAACGTCTCCTGGTGCAACCTGAAGCCATTTCCTCTTGTCCTATCACTTGTTACTTTAGAGAAGAGGCCAGCACCCACCTCACTACAACCTCCTTTCAGGTAGTTGTAGAGAGTGATAAGGTCTCCTCTCAGCCTCCTCTGCTCTAGACTAAACAACCCCAGCTCCCTCAGCCGCTCCTCATAAGACCTGTGCTCCAGACCCTTCACCAGCTTCGTTGCCCTTCTCTGGACCTGCTCCAGCACCTCAATGTCCTTCTTGTGGTGAGGGGCCCAAAACTGAACACAGGATTCAAGGTGCGGCCTCAACAGTGCTGAGTACAGGGACACAATCACTTCCCCAGTCCTGCTGGCCACACTATTGCTGATGCAGGCCAGGATGCCGTTGGACTTCTTGGCCACCTGGGCACACTGCTGGCTCATGTTCAGAAAAGGCACTTATTTATATAAGGGCACCTAGACTGACCAGTTTAAAGTTCATTTGTGTATGACCGTATTTGTGAAGCTGCAGCCACACCTCTGACAGCGACATTTAAAGCATTTCCACTGAATTCTACACCTCTTTATAATGTGAGTAACTTCCTTGGAAGCATGTAAGCAGAATATGCTTGTCTGTATTTAAGAAAAAATCTGCCTAACACTTGTCCTTGTTCATGTTCTTCCCCCAGCTCAAACAATTGCTTCAAACACCTGCGGCCAATAACTGCAAATGATTATTTTATCCACTAGTTTGCTGCTTATGGTATTATGCCATATATATGTTGTCCTTTTATTCAGTATTGACTTCTTTTTGTCAATGAAGCATTGCCTTACACTAAAGAATGCATCTGGCTTTGTTCAGAGCGAGTTAACAGCACACATTAATGAGCTAGAATAGCATGAGGTACTGAAGATAAGTACATATTTGAACAGTTCATTCGTGGAATTCATGTTGAGCTTCAAAAGACACTGGTGCTTTAAAAAAGGAGAAAACCTGGTTTTCTTAGAGGGAAGATACAAGATGTTAAATTATATGAAAGGAAATAAACATAAGACTAAACAAAAGATAAATCCACATGTAGACTCAATGTTTGTAAACACTTTCCAAGAGCTATTTGAAAATAATTTCCTGTCTTACTGCCCTACCAGAACTCAAAGTTGAACCTTTATATTTCTCTTTGAAGGCCTGCTAGCAAATCTTGTAGGAACAGGTCTCCCGAGGCTTTCTTTCGTATTTCTTCCTGGTCTGTAAATATTAAAGAAAACAACTTCTGAGGATACACTAAATAAATCTGGTTGTAACCAGAGCCAGTATTACAAGGAGAAAGTATACAAGCTATAATATACATAGAAGTATCAAAGCCTTTTTAAAACCTCGATAGCTATTCATCTCAGTGTATAAGCTAATCTGTTCTGTGTGGATGAATGGTATCTGTAAGATGGAATGAATATTTAGAGGAACAAGTGAGGGGAACTAAAGAAAAATTACTTTCGAGGTTTAAAAATACTGAGCTGGAACAGGCAGAATGAGAAGTCCACAAGCTTTGTACCAGAATATACAAGTGTAGAAAAAAAACAGAAAGCCTCAATCATACTTCTGCAAAGTTTGTATTGTATCAATAGCTAGGGCAACAGTTAAGGAACAGGGCTGCATTATGTTTGCACTTCACAAAAAGAGCGTCACAAAGGTCCCTATCCTCAAAACCTCACCATCTACTCAAACCCACCTGAGTTCTACTGCTGGGCAATATTGGCCCACTCCCAGCATGCTTTATACCACTGAGACAAGTGGCCATTATGGTCACATTTCCTAAATCCATACAGATTACAGAAAAGCATTCTAGCTTCATAACTATACATTTAGAATATATCCATTTTATTCCATGGCCATTTTAGAGCTGAAATATGAATATAGAAAAATCTCCTGAAACCATTCCTGCAGCAATGTAGAATTACAGAAGAGCAATGTGAGTGTTAAAAGAGTAAAAGAAAAATATGTGCAATAACATCTATAGAAGTATCAAAGAGTCAGAGTTCCTTCCATCCTTTCCATGTAACGTGAGAACCTGGAATTGGCAAGTTGTAAGTAAAATAGAAGATTGTTGCAGGTTTATTGACATTTTCATTAGGTATGATAAGGTATATCTATGAACATATTTGTTTTCAAAATTCCTGCTCTTGCTTTGCCTCTCCACAGAGGATGGTATTCTCCTTAAAAATCCAGCAATCTGTGATAGTAAAAGAGCCTTGTTATGGCTGTGGTGGTGAAGGAGATGAAAAGCACGAGGTTTGAGAATGAAAGGAGTTGCCTCTCTCTGGTGCTACACTGGGGAAAAGCTGAAGTGATAGCAGAAGGAACGAGGAGTGGGAAAGAAATAGATGCTTATTGTCTAGGTGCTACATGATTGGAAATAAAACAGTGCATGACCATCGTTTTGCTGCTGTCTTTACCCAGCACTTCTTCTGAACACCCAGGAATTGAGTTTCCATTCTTCTGTTGTCTCAGTCACGCAGCTGAACACATGATTTCTGGCACAAGGTCAGTAACGCTTTAACTTCTTTCTGACCCAAAACTGGTGAAGGCTTTGTAGGAGCTACAAAAGACATTATCAAACATAGGCTTGTGGAGTTGCTTTATTATTTGAGAACAAATATATTTTGTTATATTGCTTTGTTTGTAACTCACATAGATAAAAGGATGGCTATTTCTTGGAAGTTTCCTTTTGGCAAAAGAGGAGTAGCACAACTCACCCAGACTGAATTCAGGTAACTCTGGGATAACTGGAGAGGCATGTAAAAATACCAGGGGTGGGAGTGAGATAACAGTGGCTTTCAACCAGAAGAAAGGAGGCTGAAGCCAAGTGAAAAGAAGTTTTTAAACTGTGTGTTCCTTTTTTCTACAAAAGAAGCCAAGTCTTTTCAGGATACAGATTTTATCAGAATGTAGTCTTAGAAAGTTAAGATATAAATTTTTCTGTGATAAGAAAAAATAAACTGTTCATATTATTTGTGGGAAAAGTTACAAAGTCTTGTTGATTGGGAAAACCATAAATGCAGTAGATCTTTTGGCTAAATCAGTCTGGCTTAGAGCTCTATCACTGGGCCAGTGGAGTTTTAGACATGGTCTCCAGGCATTTGTGTGGCATAACTAGCCTGCTGATTTAAGCACTCTGCA
This sequence comes from Pterocles gutturalis, assembly GCF_000699245.1. NCBI lineage: Eukaryota > Metazoa > Chordata > Aves > Pterocliformes > Pteroclidae > Pterocles > Pterocles gutturalis. The sequence goes on from NW_010114169.1 coordinate 36,098, forward strand.
TTTTCATTGAGCTAGGAATATGTAGGTGTTCACAGACTGTGGAGCTGTTATGTGTGCAGCTAAGCAAGATAGTTTCCTCTCGGGCTTTTTCTGTTTTCATTTCCTGAACAAAACTCAGTGTCCCTGCACTCACTCTCTACCTATCAATACATTTAGCAAAGCTTTCTGTTCCTTTCTCCATCCTCATCCTACAGAGTGGATACATTTTGCCATTGAGTACCTTTGTATAAATTACATTAGGCAACTATAAATAAGTGCTTTATTTAGGTTCCTAAGTTCTTAATTAAATGATACATATTTTAATTTGTTTATTTTCAATTGTCTTTGTTTTTTCATTTAACTATCCAACACTTTGGTTGTCTCCACTTTGAAAACTTCACTGTGCCAATGACTGACGTAGTTGTGAGTTGCCCAATAACTCCAGTGTTCCCCAGAGTTAGCCAGAAACGTTTCCTAATTAATCTACAGAAAAGAGGTGTAGCATGGTAATGTGACTTCTCAGAAGAATGAGTGAAATCCATTCCTCAGAAAGCCTTCCTCTTTTCCCTGGATTCACTGATAGTTTGCCCTGATAGAGAGCAATGTCCTAGTCCAAACCTTAGCAGACAATGCAGATATTGCTGTATTTAAACACCTCTGACAGGTGTTTAAAACCAGCTTTGTTCTGTTTAATTAGAAGTAGGGGGTACCAGAGTAGCTCCATTCAGTATTGGGCAGCCCTTTCCTCATCAAAAAAGAACAGAACCTGTCTGGGTTACAAGCTCAGAGCAGGACTACAGTCAGATGAATATATTCTTTTATCCAGAGAGAAGATGTGGCTGTTTGTTGCTGTGACATATTTGTTTCATGGAATTACTCATCCAGAACAACTCGGGCGAATGAAGAGAGCTGTGGATCCTGAAGCATTTATGAATATTGTAAGTTGCTTGATAGAGTGACCTGGGGATGGAAGGAATGCACATCTGACAGCAGAGGGTTTTCTAGGTGTTGGAAGCAACAAGATAGATAAGCTGCCTTTATTTAACCCATCATCTCTAATCACTCCATATGCTACTGCCTTCTCATCTATTCTCCTTTTTCTGCATGTGTAACAGCACATCTTGTGTTTGACAGAAATTAAGACAAACACCTTTCCTTAGTAGAACTCCAGAGTTAATTTCCTTTTAAATATCATTTACTAGTATGCTATTGCTGCCACGATGCCTCTATCTGAAAGAAAAACCATCCGGAATGTTAGTGTTTTGTCATCAAAGAAGACTCTAAATAGTGGCTTATGTATTCTCCTTTTTTGAATGACGAGCATAGATAAGAAATGGCCAGCTTTTCAGAAGAACACCTCTTGCCAAGCAAGCTTCTTTAGATCTTTAGTCACCTGTTAAAATCTTGGGGTTTCCGTCCTGCATGACAAATTACATTGGGTAATTCTCTTGAGTACAAGGTATAAAAAACCAGCCCTCTTTATAACAAAACAGGTTGAATGTTACAGGTCAAAAGTAATATTATTTCAGAGCTTAAGACTGGCTGTGCTAGTGATTTCTCTCGAGACGATGCAAGTGGCTGATCCTGTTTTTTCCATAATGTAGTCAATTTTTCAGCAGTACTCATTGCCTATGTGCCATTCACAAAAGGGCAGTTGTGAAGCTCTCTGGATTTCTCTGAAGGTAGTTTAAATAAACTGTCTTCACTTTGCATTGCAGCAGATCAGGAGCATGCACCCAGGCAGCTCCTCATCTTGGCTGTGGGAATCATAAGCTCCTGCTGTGAGGTTGCAGTGATTCTTATATTAGCAGAATGCAAGGACTTGTGATTGTATGGCAGTAGTGTAATACAGTTTTTTTTATAACAGATTTTAACTGAATAGTCAAATCCTGGGTATAACACAAAGATTGAAGGAAATCTGTTGTAGTTTTGGGGCTACAATATTCAATATGATATTGCTTTATTCAGATGCTTAATATATGTAGACTAAAACCCCAGTTGTATATGCTCTCTAATATTTCTTCATTGCTAATATCTTATGCATATACTATATGAAATAGACTTCTGCAAGCAAATGAATTTGTACCTTCTCTTCTAGAATGAGCTAATTATTTACAAAGGGTACCCCAGTGAGGAGTATGAAGTGACAACAGAAGATGGTTATATCATTACCATTAACAGAATCCCTTATGGTACACAGAACCAGGGAAACCAAGGTACAGTTCTTTAATGTGAGACAAAACCAGCCCGGATAGGGCACAATCTGGAAAGAGATACCTTATATTTGTAAAATGTCCATCAAAGCTTGCATACACAAATGAAATTTTCCCAGTCTTCTGGCTGCCCTGAACAGCTTGTAAGATCAACATGATTTATGTCAATCACACCTATTTATACTAAAAACCCACTATAATATGAAGTCTATATCCTCATAATAAGAGTTGATGAGTAAAAGTTTAAAAAAAAAAAAAAGGTAAAGGCTTAATCTGCCCAATCCACCTGTTTCGAGAAAGCTGTTCCAGCTTCTAATTTTGCTTTGGTTTTGCTTACACCTGGTTAATATCAGTGACTGATTCATATTTCGGGTAAAAGAAATCTCCGTAAACAATCATTCTATCTATCTATCTATCAGTTTGAGAATCTCAAGCTAATGCAGTAGAGCTACACAAACAATGACTAGAGGGTGCCAAGCTAGTTTTTGCTGGTGCCAGGCAGATCTTTCCATAAATCCTTACAGAAGCTTAGAAGAAGTTATCTCTTTAAAGAAAGAGATGTTTTGTTCTTATGATTAGTTGCCTCACTTTAATTCCATGCAGGAACAATCCCAGTATTGAATATGGGACAGTAAAGTCCCTGAACAACCAGAAAATCAAGAAATTTTATAAAATGTTGTTTTATTTCTGATTTTCTTTTCAGCTTTGAAACCTGCTGTTTTTCTCCAACATGGATTATTGGGAGATGCTAGTAACTGGGTGACAAACCAGCCCAACAACAGCTTGGGCTTCATGCTGGCTGATGCTGGCTTTGATGTTTGGATGGGAAATAGCAGAGGGAATCGCTGGTCCAGAAAACATCAAAATTATTCCATTGATCAAGATGAATTCTGGGATTTCAGGTAGGCTGAACCATTGAAGGACATCTCCAGTGCCCACTCTTACGTATTTATTTAAGCTGGCTAAATCAGGGATTTACATATGCTATCTTTTAAGAAGTATTCTTTACATTCACTTTTGTTGAGGTGCCCCTATACACACCTGTGAACTATAACAGTGGCAGAGACTAATTTCCTCTAATTACCGCTAGAAAATGCAGAGGAACCCGCCCAGGTCATGTCCAAGACACTCCTCAGTTCTGGAGGCAATTTTTGAGACTACATAGAAATACTGTTCTGTGCATTACAATAACACTAAAATAACAGAGGAGCAAATATAAATAAATTTTGCAATTATTTAAATTAACATTTAAAACCAGACCTTTTGTTTAACACCAAATCATAAAATACAGGTTTCCATAAATGGAGCTCTTTTACTATACCATCACCTGTTCCTTCTGTGTAGGCCATTACAATTCAACCAGATACTTCTTGAAGTTGTAGTCCTTCTGTTGATGTACAGGGAGAAAATACCCCAGAAAGCCTTGAATAGTGTCTTCCATAACCAGTGCCAGAAAAACATAGAACCTAAAATAGCTGAATGATTCACTAAGTGGTTCATGTTATTTCTTTGCTGACAAGCCTGTAATAAAAATGTGAATTCAAATGGATTTTTAATTTATGCATGCCTCTTTTTCAATCTCCTGCCTGCAGTTTTGATGAGATGGCAAAGTTTGATCTCCCAGCAGCAATGAATTTCATTGTGCAGAAAACAGGACAGGAAAAGTTGTACTATATTGGCTATTCGCAAGGTACCACCATTGGTAAGTTATGTACAACAGACCAATGTTTCCAGAAAACAGGAGTAAAATGTGATTTGAAATACTGAATGTACCTGGGGTTTTCATTAATTCTTTGCAGGTGTGCAAAACTGCTGCTTTCAGCATGTAGGCATTTTAATTTATTATAAAGACAATAAAACATAATGGGTCAAATGCACTGCTGTGTGAACCTGTTGACCTGGAATTATGCTGGAAATTATTGTGGGCCATGCAAATTGTTTCTTTCCAAGATGCATGGGTGTGCCCAACAACAGATGGTCAGTTGACCAGAATAAACAAAATAGGAAGATGAGAGTACAGAAAGAGAAGTTGACCAGTTTGGACAGGACACACAGAGAAAAAGAAAATGGGAAATTGGATTAACCATAAGAAAAACAACTGCTTCTCCCAGTACTATATGAAATGCATGAATATATACCAGAAGTGTGTGTGTATGTTTAAATGGGTTTGGAAAAAAACTGCAAAGGCAAAATATAGAAATAAAATTCTCTCTGCATGTGGAAATAAAACTGCAAGCTGGTAACACATGCAAAAGAGAGATTTCACACAAATCTAGCCTGAACCATAGTCTCTGAATAACTAACAAGATTGCTTGTGGTTTGAAATTGCAAAATAACATTTATCAATATTGAAAACAGTCTAATGTACACATGATGGTTATCTTAACACCTCTTTTTTGTTTTCTCAGCTTTCATTGCATTTTCAACAATGCCAGAGCTGGCTCAAAAAATCAAACTTTATTTTGCATTGGCACCTGTCACTACTATTAAGTATGCTAGAAGCCCAGCAACAAAACTGCTCTACCTTCCTGAAAAATTGCTCTGGGTATGTGATATCTTGGTTTCAACTGTTTAATCATGTACTTGTTTGCTCAGCTCTTAAAATGGATAAACAGAAAGTATAGGGCTTTATGAAATCTACTCGTCTGCATGTGTGTATGTTCATCCTATACCTGAAGCCTTTGAAAGTTCAGACTGGACATTAAGAAAAACTTTTTATCTAGACCAATAGTGCAGCACTGGGATAGGTCACCCAGAGAGGCACAGGGTTGCAGATCTTCAAAGGTTTCCGATTCCTGTAGACAAAGCCACAACTGATGTGCAAGCTTAGAGATAAAATAGAAATTGGAGTTAACATTTAAGGTATCTCTTCATTAAAAGTGATGTAACAGAAATTGAGTAATGCCTGAGCAGGCTGATGCAATGGAAAAACACCTAATTTCTCTATTGTTTGTGGGAACATCATCTGGCAAATGAAGAAAAAGCAAGTGAGAACCAGTGAAAGTCCTGGAAAGAGGAACAGGACGCAAACACATTTTAAAAGCAACAGCACAACGTAAAAGTGTACATTCTTAAATGAATGTTACATTTGTATTTCACAGGGTTTACTTGGCAAAAGAGAATTCCTTCCCCAGACTGAATGTCTAAGAAGGCTAATAGTCCCTGTCTGCAGCCACCGAGCTTTTGCCAGGCTCTGTAGAAACGTCTTCTTCAGTCTGGGTGGCTGTAACCTGAAAAACATTGACATGGTATGTATAACTCTCACCAGCTCTGCTGAGACTTTAAGCTTCTACTCCCAAAATTCACCTTCTATCCTGTGGCGTGAATCTTGATTTTCTATTATTCAGCATCACATTGCAGGAAACAGTCCCCACTACAGGACAGCAATATCTGCTGGTTGTCCCATCACTGGCAGGGGACCACTGCCTCACTCCTCAGAGGAGCACTTGGCACCACCCCTACAGTCAACAGCTCCTCAAAGCCCCTCAAAACTCTGCTGTCTGCCTTCTTCCAGACCTCACGTAGGGGGCCATCTCCTTGTTCATACTGTGACTACTGGTTTCACTGGAGATCTTCATTGTGCTGGCATACCACAGAAGATTAAATAAAACCTCTACCTGCTTCATGTTTCCAGGAGCTCTTTGCAACAGAAAAAGGCACACATGTATTCCCCCTTGTCCTCCTCCTCCAAGCCTTGGACCATCAGGGATGTACTCAGTGGCACTGGATGTCTTGGGTGTGCCTGAGAGAGAGCTGGCAGATACTGGGGGTTAAGACATACTTGGGCACCTCATGCTGTATACAGCTGTAGGTCAGACCACCTGGGCATCACAATTTTGTTACAGTGCTTTCCAAAAAATGCCTCAGAGCATGTTCTCTGTGGAAGGATCCCACAGCAACTTGTTAAGAAAAACCCACAGGACGAGGGTTTGGTTTACTTCAAACAGTTGTGCATTCCTCAGGCAGTTGCAGTTCTTTTTGCTGTTCTGTCCAACAGCGACTCTCTCTTACACAGGATCTGTTACAGACTTCTGAAGAAAAACCACCTAGTTTGAGGTCTAAATTGCTGACTTTCTATTCTGTCCTTTCCACCTGTTAGATTATTTTAGATTCTCAGTCATTCTGGAAAATGTTCTGGTTAGGGGGGTGTTCTTTCAGTGCTACATGTGGTGATACCACTCCAATTTATGTTTTATTCATACATTACAGTGCTGTGGCAGATGTTTTCATGTACATCTCAGCAGAAGGGAGCAGAAGAATACTCACTGAATATTTTCTTTCAGAACCGAATCGATGTATACATTGCACAAACCCCTGCTGGAACTTCTGTGCAGAACATTGTCCACTGGAGTCAGGTACTAGAAAACTCCTGGAAGACAAAATAGGTACTCACCTCTGGCTGAATGGTATAGAGTGGGTACAGCTGATATCCTGCTGTGTAGCCATTGCTAACTTCTTGGAAACACATGCAACCTGTGGTTTACAACTGAAATCTCAATTCAAAACACGTTTTTTTATTGATCCTTCCTTTACCAGCAGGATAGAAATACCCTGCGTGATAGAGGTACACTTGAAGGCAACAATGAAGTGCTGTGTTTGTGTAAAAATATGTATGCTGGAAGCTGTGTATGCAGATGTGCGTATCACTCTTCTTATTGCGTATCCAGTGCATTTTATAAATGATGTCCGCAGTTCTGTATGGAACCTACCTTAAGAAATCAGTTATATTTCCAATGTGGAGTGAAGAAATGAGCAAGACATAGGCTGCTTTGTAAAATATCAAATTTTACTAGTAAAAGCCCATGTATTTTCAGCTCTTGCTTTCAAAGCTGTCAGTCTGGACAGCAGTAGAACTATAAATAATAAAATCTTTGTTTAGTAGACTTGTTATGTCCCTTACTTATAATGTATCATCACAGTATGTTCTCAGGAGCAGTGCTGATGTAAGCTGTCTTTCTGTCTTTGGGCTCACACTTTCAGGATTCATAAAGTCTGGGCTCAGTCACAGAAGCTGCAGCACACAGGGCAGGTTTCCTGGCAGCACTGCAGGCTCTGGAGAAGAGCTGGAAGCAGCTGCGAGCACAGTGAGCTTGCAAGAGTGTTCATCACGTTTCAACACAACAAAAACATAGATATTCTGAGAAGACCTAATAGCAGCCTACCAGTACTTAAAGGGGGCCTGCAGGAGGGATGGGAAAACACTCTGTCAGGGAGTGTAGTGAGAGGACAAGGGGTAATGGGTATAAGCTGAAAGAGGGTAAATTTAGACTGGACATTAGGAAGAAATTTTTCACTGTGAGGGTGGTGAGGCACTGGAACAGGTTGCCCAGGGAAGCTGTGGATGCCCCACCCCTGGAGGTGTTCAAGGCCAGGCTGGATGAGGCTTTGAGCAACCTGGTCTAGTGGAAGGTGTCCCTGCCCATGGCAGGGGGCTTGGAACAAGGTGATCTTTAAGGTCCTTTCCAACACAAACCATTCTATGGTTCTATATGTTTGAGTGACATCTGCAGAGGCATTTACCCAAAATCAAACAATACTTTTGGTGGTGAATTTACATAAAATACTAGATTTTATTAAGTTGCTTTTGTAACCATGACATAGACCTGAAAAGAATAAGAGTTACAGAAGCACAGTGGAGGGAACTCTAGAAATTGACTCAGGTTTGATTCAGCATCCAGCCATGGACTGGCAAGTGCAAACATGCAGGAGGAGTATTCCTAAGTCTTCTTTGTTGTTGAATTCCTGAATTATGGCTTTATAACTACCCTTCTCTTGTTCATCCTTTTAGGAGGCCCGTTCAGGGAAGTTCCAAGCTTATGACTGGGGCAGTTCAAAGAAGAACATGGAAAAATACCAACAGGTATATTGTGGTGAAACGATATTAACAATATTATCAACATTGGACAACACAGAAGCACACATGAAGAGAACAAGGATGTAGTAGGAGAAATATTTTCAGAATACAAGTAAATGGGTTTAGCCACCACCATCTGTATTACTGCTTTCCAGTTTGGAAATCAACAGAAAAAGCATGCAAGCAGTAATGGCAATTATTAATTTTAAAAAGAAAAAGAGAGAGGAGGACAAAAACTTTTCAATTAAATGAACAATAGGAATAAGAGGAAGTAAGGGCAGGAAAGATAGATAGAAAATGCATTTCAAAAAAGAAGAGCGCATTTAGTGGGTAAGACCAAAGAGGCATCTTGCCTACTGGCGTGATTGACACAGTTGCCAAGGTACAAGAGCTGAGTGATACAATATTAGGAAGAGGACAGTTGGACAGCTAATAGCTACCCCTAGGTTCTGGCAGCCTGAGACAAAAGGACTTTGTCCTCAAGCAGTCCCTGAGGAACCTCTTCTCCATTCAAGACTAATCCCATCCTTGGCCTTCCTACCCTTTAGGTCTCCACAACAGCCTATCATTACGAGTTATATGTTTTAATGATTGCTTGCATAAAACACAACTTCCTTTGGTGTGTACTCAATTTGCTTGCCCCTGGAAAGTCACTGGATGCCTTCTAGGTTTTATGACATGAGAAGTAACGTGTTACTTACTTCCTGTGCTCTTTCTTCATACCATTTGTGATTGGATAAGCCTGTCTCCTGTTCCTGCTCTGGCCTCTATTTTCCAAACTAAGGAGTTGTAAGCTCCTTCCTTTCTTCTGCTACAAAAGCCACGCTATGCTCCTTTTCATCCTTGTCACATGTGTTTTCTAAAGACCATGTATGTCTTCTGGGGCTGACCAGTAGTCCAAAGGAACCAAGATGGGGGATTATCCAGAGGCACTCTGACATTTTCTGTCTTGTTCCAGAGTCCTGCCCTATGAGTTCCTCTCTAAGAGGGCAAAGACCCAACAGTAACTATTTGTCGACTCAGGAGGCATTTTTCCTTTAGCTATACTATCAGCTGGGTCATCCCTGCAAGCACAGACAGAAAAGGTAAGCAAGGGCACTTCCTTCCTATTTGGTTTAGGCACCTCTGCTTTGGACAGTGGCAGAAGGAAGACCCAAACGCAAGGTTAAAGTCTGCTGTGCTTTCCTGGATATTCATTCCTGTACTGCTTCATGTTTTCCAGGCTACTCCTCCTCTCTACAATGTAGAAAAGATGATTGTACCAACTGCTGTATGGACGGGGGGACACGACTTGCTTGCAGATCCCAAGGATGCAGCCATTTTACTGTCTCAAATTAAGACACTCATTTATCACAAGAGGATTCCTGAATGGGCACACATGGATTTCATCTGGGGGTTGGATGCACCTTTGCACATGTACAATGAAATTATTGACATGATGCAGAAGTATCCTTAACCCACGATGAGCCATACCTGGCTCATTCAATGACACTTGCTTTCACTGGGTACAAACAAAACCTTATTTTGCATCAGATGGTTTCTGCTGGAGATGGAGAAAGGGTTCCTCCTGATGCTATTTTCACACCACATGAATGCCTTTTGTATCCAGATTATGCACTTCATATTTTCTGGCAACCTTGTGGGTCAGTAATCACTTTTTAGTTGATACATCCTAGATTTGGCAATAACCATACTTTGCTAACAGAAGACAGGGTTTTCTTGCAGCCTGCTCTCTGCTTTAGACCTTAACAGTAACGAAAGCACTGACTTTCTCTGGATACAGTCAGCGATCTCAAGACACTTTCCATTCTTCATATTATTTCTGTTTAATGGGCTAGCAGTTACTGAAGGCCTAGTGTAAGCCAAGACTAATTCTAGCAGTTATGGTATTGATTGATTTTATTATTAGATGAGACAATGACCAGAAAGTAAAAACTGAGTTCTGACAAAAAACTCACTCCTGAAAAGTTATTTGTCTTCATTTGAAATGGGGCTGCTCACTTTTTTCATGAGGAGGGACAAGGGATACAGAGAGGGTAGACCCAGCAGAAAACAGTAGCCAGTCTTGTAGTTCAAGCAGGCACCCGGAAGATGGGAAACTTGAGTTCAATGAGCCCCAAGATAGAGAAATCCTGGTAGACACAATCTCTGTTGACAACACTTTCAGGATCTGTGTACATGAACTCTCCAGGGTGGGAGAAAGGAGCTGACTTCATCTTGGCAATGACAGCACTTTGGTGGGACACTTTGGTTCAAAGTTATACTCTGAACCCAGCAGAAACCTCATATCTCCTGCTGTTTCACATGGAAGCCACTAGCTACCACAGAGCTGAGCTGTTTTCACCTTTATCATGTCTCTGAGAAGCCTCTTTGGTGTTTAAACACTAAAATGAAAAGCACCTGAGCATGGCTAGAAAGATTCCATTATCTCCGTCCCATGGGTATTTAGAACACTTTGCCTGTTAGTGGGAAGGGCTGCTTTGAAAACAGTTCTGAAGAAACTGTCATCCTATTGAATTTCCTGGGGGAACTCTGGCTCTACCAATCTTGTTTTAAATAGGTAGTTATATCACAAAGACACTCACTTGAAGGGTAGCCTCCATGGTTATTAGGTTACAGCATTATGGGTCACTGTCCCTCCACAATGAAGTGTCGTTAGCTTGCTTCACTGTGAAAAGAAACAGACTGCATTTAGGGGTTTCCTTTCAGCGTGACTGTTCTCATTCTCCATTTGAATCAAATGTTAACATGGGCCAAGTCTGGGATGCTAACCAGTGTAGGTACATCTGTTACACCAGGACAGCTCACTGGTGACACTATATGTCAGTGTCTCACTCTGTGAAATGGTTCATTAGCAGAACAAATTAACCGTGGCTGGTGCCACTTCTATCCCTTTTCATTCCAAGACAAACAACAGGCCTGTTTCATCTCCTGAGACCACTGCTGAAGCCTATCCTGTTTCCTTTTGCTCCAAGAATGTAAGCAGAGCTTGATCCAAACAAAAGAGTTCGCTTACAGACAAGGACATTCCTTACACCCAATACAAATACCTGGGGACAAATACCCTCCAGAGAGTCAGCCCTTCAGCTAACTCACTGCTTCTAGGGGAAATGCATGAGGACTTGAGACCTACTTTGTGAGTTTTCAATACTTGTGATGGGAAATGCAATAGCGATATACCTGAAAGAAGCCAGAGCATCACCTAAATTCACCTAGGAAAGAGATTGCAGCTGTGCAGCTATCTTGCAAGGCAGGAGACCATAGAGGAGGCAAGGTGTTGAATTTTCTGGAAAATTAGTAAAAACAGGTTGAGCAAGCAGCATTGGAAACATCCCAAGGACTGTTGATCCCACCTTGGGATATGAGGAGGGACTAGGCATCATGTTGCAGAAGCCCTTCTGAGTGATTAGTTTATGGTTTGATGAAAGTTATTGTCACTTAGAGACATCAGAGCAGCCAAGTTATAATGTTTTTATTGATAAATTATCAAATAACCTTTTTCACCATCCCAAACAATGTTCTTTACTTTGTATGTAAAGCAGAACTGTTACCATGGATTCACTGACATCCTGTTCTTATTTCACTCCCTTCCTTTCCCCACCACCCAAAGGCATATTATTTGTGACAGTATTCCCAAGAACACATCCCTTTCATCTGATGTTCTTTTAAATGCTCATCAGTCCATGATGAAACACGAGTTCTTCTGAAGACACTGACAAGTTAATTGGCTGAAAAGGCTGGTCCTCACCTAGGAGGATTCTACTTTATTTGTAGCCCAGCTGCCTAAGGACACAGAACGTGTCCATCTGCCCATGGTCATTAAGCCAATTTCAGTGAGGACTGTGCCCCCAGGCTGACTTCAACTAATTCAGCAGTAAGGCAAAGATCTCTAAAGATACTATGTTATCAGAGTTGACGAAAGTGGCTTGGGAGCAACGAACCCTTGTTTCTTCCCTCACTGGGAGAAAGGTTATATTATGTGTTCAAGCCTTCTATGGCACCAGTGGTCCCTACAGAAGCCATGTAGGCAGCTAATGTAGAATAAGATGGGTTTCATGAGTTGTGCTGCTCACTGAAAAACAGACTTAGGAGTCTGTATGTAATGTTAAAGATAACATAAACCAAGTGAACAGCAATAGCACAGACAGTGTTCTTGAGAGAATATGTTGAGAGAAGCTGGACACTTCCTCTTCTTCGTCCTAAAAGATGACATTCAGAGTCTCCCCTCAGCTGAGCAACAGTACAGGTCAAGGTCTGCCACAGCCTCAGGGAAAGGGAACACCCAGGTTCCAGCTAAGCATCCTAACCACTGATTTGTAGGTACATCTTAAACTCTCCTGCCCCATGGTGCATTTGGGGTTTGTGAATTTAACCAGAAGATCTTTTTCATCACAAAGATTTCCCCACCCCTGAAGCACTGCCAAATCAGCACTTAAACACGCTCTACAATAAATGCTGCCAACTTATGACACTCACGGCTGCTACCCTGCAGTGCTCATTGTGTTTTAACTTCCTTTTATCTGCGCAGGTTTCTGCCAGTGAATCAGTCTGCAAGTGGAGACAGACCAGGAACTGTGGCAGAAGACACTAGCAAGGCAGTCAAAGTAGAGGTAAGTTGCTTGTATGTACGTGTTCATGGTCTTTTTCTCTGTTGCCTGTCTCCATAAAAATGTTCAGTCTTTGGTTTGTGCAGTTGCTTAGAAGAATTAAAAGCTTTTTGCCTCTCTGATCTGTAAGCTTATTACTGTGCTTCTTTGCTCAAGTTAGAAGAGAAAGGCAAAGAAATTTGACCTGAGCAAAAGGAAGAAAAAGAGCAACCATTTAATTTTCCTCTACTTGTTTTCTTCAGTTTGAGACCAACGGAATGAAACCTCAGTACTGCAACAGTGTGTGTAAACTGGACCTCCTGCTCATGCACTGTGGTGCATGTGCATGTTTTGTTAGTGAGTAAGGCAGCAGATTCTCATAAGCATTTGGTCACAGCTGCTTCTCTGGTTGGTGTGTGTATGCCTTACAGTCTACAGGAAATAAATTTTAGACTGCTTAAAGCACAAGGATAGATGGATGAATTTCTGAAAGGCTTGTATCTTAGTTTCACTAAAACTTAAAAGTACCTAAAGAACTTTCAAGGGCATTTTTCTCTCTGACCTTTTTATCTTCTAAGTATGTTCTTTTGTGTCAGTTTACAATGCCCAATATTTCCTTATGATGACTTCTCACTATATAAAAACAGCTGTTCATGTCTCCTAGCTATCTTTATTCCTGAAGCCTAAGGGACCAGTGGCCTGCCGAGATTGCTATTACGTAGCCCGCTGTGTCTGATTTAAAAGGTGAATACCTGGAAGCCCATGAGCCATGCCGTCTAAGCCAGGTGGTCATAGAGTGCATTGAGAAAAGTTTGCCCTAACAAGAGGAATAATTTAGCCTCTGTGTTGCCCCAGCTAGTCTTGGTAGTGATTTGAAAACAAGCTGACACATGAGCAGAACTTTTTCTTCCTAAATGAGATTCCCCATGCAGGGAGAGGGAGGCATATGCTACTCCCATTAGAAGAGAGTATAACAGCAGAAAGGAAAAAAGAGTGTTGGGCTGACTAAGTATGTAGTTGTGAGGCTTCCTGTTTTAACAACAAAAATTAAGAAGTATTTGATACACAAAGGGAATTGAATGTGTTTTGATGCCAAGTTTAAAGTTTTGGGTGTTTCCAAACACTGCTTCATTCCAACTGTCTGATGACTCAGCAGGTCTGACTTCTTTAAATTTGTTCAAATTTAAAGGTTAATATGAAGATCAGAAAAAGTTGAAACTCCTCCTATAAGAATATTTAAAGAGTGCAAAAATATCTTAGTTGCCCCTCCTTCACTCCCACAAATCCTGTTTATCTACCCCATTACTTGCCAGGGAATACTCACTATTTTCTCTTGATCTGTAGTTCCATTTACAAGTACAAATAAACTTCATCGAGCAGCATGTCTTGTCATAGCAGACGTCTTATGCTAGAAGCAGACTCCAGAAACATGTAGCTGCATGAGAACTTCTGTTCTTCATTAAAAATTGTATTCTACAGATGTAGTGGACCTAGCAATGCCTGGTTTCAGCAG
>NW_010114169.1:50273-63145 GCF_000699245.1 Pterocles gutturalis
TCTGCTTAACTTCCTAATGCAAACTGTAATACAGGCAGGTCTCCTACAAAATTCTCTCTCAAACCCTGATGCCCAGCCATGTGTGCTGTGGCTGCATTGAAGCTGCATGGACACTGGCTAGTTGGCTACTTCACTCTTGCTGACTCGTCCACTGCCTGCAGAACATACTACAGCTGCCTTCAGCCTGCCTCCTTCCTAGCAAACCACTAACCTCACTGAACAGTCCTCCCCCAGCAAACAGTGCTCACTGAGAAGTTCCTGAAAACCCCATTACCTTACAGGCCTGTATCTCAACACTGAACTTGACAGGTATTTACCAATGACACCAAAAGTTAATTACAGGATGGACAGAAAGGTGAACCAACAGAAACACAGTGCGGTCACAGAAGCATGTCCTCTTCTTCTGAGGAAACCAAGCCTACAAGAGCAGTAATGTCCCCAGTCATTACTGGTGAGGCAATCTTACAAGACACCTTGATGACCTGAAACCTTACATTGCAATGCATGTCCCTTTTGTCCCATGGATTCTATTGTTGAACATTTAGGTAGCCTACCTGATCATTATGGTCTTTATCCACATGCAGAATGGCTGCTACTTTTCACCGCTGTCATTCTCTCCCCATACATGCAGGCACAGCATACAACAAACAATTGGATGTATAAGGGCTTTTCCAGAATGTGTAAACACAGTCCTGAACTTCATGGATGAATCCTTTTTGTACCGTTCTTCAGATTGGAAAGAAAAATCCTATCCTACCTACTTGCAGCTCTCTCGTAGGCAAGGAGCACTGAACTTGTCAGCATTTCTCTCGCTCTCCAAACAGTTTTAACTCATAGTTCCACACCCACTAACTTTCTGGGACACAGAACCTGCTCTTCCCTTTTTTAGGGAGTGCTTAAGTCAAAATTTACACGTTGAAAAAAAAGGTGTGGGGAGCTCACAGAGAGCAGTGTTTCTGCACTCATTGACTGGGTTCTGGAAAACAAAGACTAAGACCTTGAAGCATACCTACTGCAGGTGGAGTTGGTATAAACTGCTGCTAGATAGACTGCACTCTGCAATTTCTATTCAGAAAAGCTAATCTGGTACCATCAAGTTAACCCAGGAATCTGAAAGGTCCATCTCCCCATGACCAAGACAAGATTTATAATATGGGCAACCATTTCTAAGAGCTAAGGGAGAACAGGCCCTTGGCAACATGAAGATGATCACAGCATCCATTGTTCACTGCTCTAAAACCAAATTATTCCATGATTTTTCAACTGGTAGAAGCCATCTATTTTGAGAGACTGAAACTTTGAACTCAGAAGCAGCAGGAAAAATGCTATTATTTGGGGATAGCAGAGCAGGTTATTGGAAGAAGTTGGCAGCAAGTGGCTGGTGAAGAAGCCCAAGGGATGGTAAATGGAGACCTAGATGACTCAGTTTCAGCCTGAAAGGCAAGGTTGACTGGGAACTGACTCATGGGTCTTCTGGGGAACCATCCATGGTCAGCTTGTTTGCTTCATATTCTCAGAGGAAACAGAACTTGAACATGGTCTGGGGCACATCACCCCATGATGAAAGCACAAGCTGCCACTGATCTGGTGCAAGCATGTTGCCCTAAGCCCATTACATCTCCTCTCAGAGTCCCTGAATCACTCTTGGTCCCTGTACAACCCTGCACGAGCCTCATTAACTAATCCTTCACCCCAGCACACCACGGACCAGCACCAAGGATGGCATTTGATCCAAAAGGAGGAGAGGGCAGGTGCAAAGAGAGCCCATTCCAAACCTCTCTCACATCAATCCTGAGGAGACAGGAAACAGTGCTTGTTTTCTCCTTTCACCTTTCCTGCTGGCAGAGAAGTGGAGGCAGATGAAGGCAGACAAGCTGGGTGATGGTCATCTCAGGTACTCATGTTACTTTGTCAAGTTTTTGCTAGACTCATGCCAAGAACTGGCCCTGACTACCAACCACAACTCCCTTGTCACCTGCAGAGTGCTCAGGCACATTCTCACACGGTATCCCCATGTGTTTCCCTCACCTGTTCTGCAACCCTACCTGTTACACAGCATAAGGACCACAGTCCTCACACAGGTACTTATTCTGGCAGGCCCTTGGGGAACAAGCCTTGGGCAACCCTCAGGAGCCTCCCCAGTTGGGTCTTCCTGTGGAATTCCACAGCACTCTCTTCCTAACACAAGCACCCCTACATGTGCTCTTTCACACAGCCCCAAGATGTGGTGCCTCCTTGTGCTGCTCTGCTCCCAAGGAATTGCCACAGGATTCGCAACACCCTCCACTCTGAATTCAGACAAAAGCCAGTGCAGGAAGACTCGCAACCCTGAATGCTTTATGAACGTTGTAAGTTGGGTCACTTTCTCTCCCTTTCTTTCTAAACTATCTCAGTACCACTACCACTGCCCCATCACTAACAGTATCTGCCAGGAGGCTAAGAAGTGAGCCTTACACATTTCCTATTTTTCCAACCTGCCTTTCCCAAAACCACTTCAGACAAAAGCCAGTGCAGGAAGACTCGCAACCCTGAATGCTTTATGAACGTTGTAAGTTGGGTCACTTTCTCTCCCTTTCTTTCTAAACTATCTCAGTACCACTACCACTGCCCCATCACTAACAGTATCTGCCAGGAGGCTAAGAAGTGAGCCTTACACATTTCCTATTTTTCCAACCTGCCTTTCCCAAAACCACTGCATTACGGTCACCCCTGCAATGAGGGCCGTCTCTGAATATGCCGGGGACAGCTGTGACTCTCTCACATTGCATGAGCATTGCAATGGAGGGTGCCAGCTGCTACTCTTGACTCCAAGGCCAGGCAGCTCCCCAGAACCTCCTGAGGGGCACTGGAGATCCAGGCTACTGAAGTTTGACCCCAGCAACAGGACTCAGCCCTGGACTGTGGCCAGAGCACAGACTATGCGCTCCAGTGCACACCAGACTGAATAAGAGACTTTTTCTGCCTGCATTTAGGGTGAATCCCAACAGGTATACAATGACTATGAGGCTGGGACATGCTTCATGATGCTTGTTTGCAGTCACCTTTCTCAACACACATTGACATTTCAGGCTACTGCACAAAGAAGGGAAGATTGCGATCCCAGCAGGAGGACAAGGATTCCTCCAGCACTGTGATAGGGAGCACCAGCTTAGAAGAAACCTTGACGCTCCTATCCAAACAGCCTGAGCTGCCAGAGAGAACTCTTTTACAGTGAAGGCAAAGGCTGGTTTCTAGTCTCAAGGGAAGCAAAACCCTCTCCTTCTGTAATAACCCGTTTGCTCAGTACAGTGGCAAGGCAGGTCGAATCCCCTAGAAGAGCAAATACTCACAATGTCAACTGATCCAAAACCCCTTGCTCAGAGTCAACAAAGATTTCCGCATGGTACATGCAAATTTAGTTGCAGGTGGTTTCATGAGTTCCTTAGTGACAAGAGCTCCACCCCTCTTTGCCTTGCTTGCGTGGCTTGTGTAGTCACACTTTGGCAAGAAAGGAGCCAGCATGGACCAAAACCCACATCTTTTGGCACTGTCTTATACAGATACAGCTGCATATTTTGCCCTCTAGAAAGGTATGATCTGTGTCAGCCTTACAAAACATGACAAACTATCTCCCAAAAGGTTAGTCACTCAATACAGTTATACTTTATTCCATAATATGGGGTCAAATACCAGACAACTACCACCTAAGCAGGTCTGAAGACTTTTGATGCATCTTTTTACAAGGCCTGTAATATTTATTCTCTGACATGGTCCCTGTGGTCAGGGACCTTGCACTACTGTCACAGAACAGCCCACATCCACACTACTCAGCTTGGTTACCCTCCAGAACAGGACAACTTGCATGTTAACCAGCTCTCTTTTGGCTTCCCACAGAGTGAAATTATCAGATACCATGGATACCCCAGTGAGGAATATCAAGTTACCACGGAGGACGGATACATTCTTACTGTTTTCAGAATTCAAACAGCCAAAATACAGGTATGACACAGCTACAGGACTTAAGGAAGGTCTGAGACCCAACTCTTGCTTAAGTCCCCCATCTTTCCCCTCTGCGCATGCAATGGCATGTTCCACACCTTTCCATCTCAGCAAGAGCATCTAGTCAGGAATGTGGCCTGAGTTCTGAATCCAATTGAAGTCCACACATTCAGTGTCTCTGTTCTTGTTTCAGACTTCTTTAGTAAGTTTGTCATATCCTGTTTTCTTTCTCTAGTGTGAGCTGGGGGAGGGTTTGGTATACTGGATTTGGGGAGGTTTTGCATAAACAGCCTAAGTAATATACGTTTCAAGCAGAAGTCTGACAACAAAGCCTATCAAGTTAGGGACACGAATATTAATTCCCAGCGTTCTGAAGGACAGAGATATTCTTAAGGAAGGTGATAAGAAATCACGTCATCAATGAAAAGCAAAAGCATTTCTTCTGTTTCATCACATTTTCTGAATGCAATAAAAGTTTCTACCTGGAATTCAAGGTACCCTGGATACTGCTACTTTGTTTATTACTCTTTGTTAGAATTACAGAATAATTTATTTTGAGTGCCTCCTCCTGTTTGGATCTCCTCCTTTGGAGATCACCTGGTCTAGCCTCACTCTCAAACTTGGGTTAACTAAAGTTAGATCAGGGGCCTCTCAGCCCTGCTCAGTTGGTTACTGAACAAACCTAAGGGTAGATATGCTTCTTTGGATGAGTTATTCTTCGTCTTCTGCAGACTGTTATACCTTCAGCAGTATTCAGCTGTGGTAGATGTTTTCAATACAGGGACCTGTAAATTGGCTTTCCAGTGCAAAAGGAGGTGGGGACAGGCCTCCTCATCAAGTTATTTATTTGCCAGTACTATCATGAAATTGTTATGAAATGTCATTAAACAGTTCCTGCTTGCATGGAGCAAGTCTTTCAGGTTTCTCAGACCAGTATCTATGCAAAGTTCTCCCGGAAGCTTCTTAAAGAAGGAAAGATTTTAAACCTCTCAAAACCTACACTCTGCACCAATCTTAAATACGCATTAACTACTGCTCAATTATAATAAAACTTTAATCTTTTCCAGGGCAAAAGCCTGTAGTCTTCCTACAGCATGCTTTTCTAGGAGACGCTACCCACTGGATTTCTAACCTGCCCAACAACAGCTTGGGCTTCCTGCTCGCAGATGTTGGCTATGATGTCTGGATGGGAAACAGCCGAGGGAACACTTGGTCTTTAAAACACAAGACTCTTAATCCCAACCAGAAAGAATTCTGGCAGTTCAGGTACTCTGCAGAGGGAGGATTATTCAAGACAGAAATTCCAAGGGGACTAGATAGCTTCAGCCTGATGTTTTTTACCTAAACTAGCGTCAGAATAGGATTTACACCAAACAAGGAGAGTAAAGAACCAGACATAGAAGGGTGCTCACTACTCCTGAGAGTTGGGAGCATTGGCTGGGGAAGAGATTTCAGACAGTGGGAAATTAAAGGGGATGCTGAGGACAAGCGACACTACTGTGAGAGGGAGAGCAAGAACCTCAGCTGGAACAGGCTGAACAGCCTTGTCTAGAAATCTCCGATCTCTCACAGATGAATTCAACCAAGAGAGAAACATGTTTTGTAACCCATGCTAGTGAAAGCACTGATTAAATTCAGTTCCCCAAGGGCTGCAGCTGCCAGGCAAAACTGGCCTCTCCTACGCAGTGAGCCCAAGGCATCAGGCAGCCTGGCAGTACAGCTCCGTCCCTCTACCCCCTTCCCCAAGTCAAGCAAGAATGCAGACAAAGTGTGCAACCTCATCTTTCAATGGGTCCCGCTTAGTGCAATGAACAAAACTGACATTCAGTAACTCACACCGTGGTAGCCGAATTGTCTGCTAGCTTTTTGTGTTTCTCCCCTACAGCTTTGATGAAATGGGTAAATACGATATTCCAGCAGAGCTGTACTTCATCATGAATAAAACTGGACAGAAGGACGTATACTATGTTGGTCACTCTGAAGGCTCAACATCAGGTAATGCCAGGACACTCATGGTTCACAGCCATTCATGTTCCTATCTGATCAGCAGGTGGGTCTCCCCATTGATTCAGTTGTTTTTCTTGTTTGTGGAGAGCTAGCAAACAGAGAAGTGCTTTCTTAGTTGAGATTTGGAAAATAAGCAAAACTTTTCCAAAAACAGCTTTGCTTACCCTTTATAGCAATGCAACCTAATAGCAGATCCAAGCATAGTTCAACTTTTTAAATAATTAGAGACATAAAAGTGGTTATTTACTGGGTATTTCAGGTACTGGCACTGGGTATTTTTCTTAAATTCTCAGCAACAGGAATTTTCAGTAAGTTCATCCTTTGTATTAAGACATACAATGTTCCTTGTGAACAGGAAGGAAAAACTAAAAAGATAAAACAGTGCATACAATATATAATTTCAAATAACAAAAGGCAAGAAAAAAGAGTCTTGACATTACTAAATCATATGATTTAACGGTAATCTTACATTTCAAAGCATAGTTCATGAGTAGCTGTACCTGGCCATATTACTGGTTAAAAACATGTTTCCAGAGACTGAAAATTAGGAAAAAAAAAAACCCATTAATAACTTTTTTTCTCTTAGTGCCAGCCTTTAGCATTAACTCACTTCATGGCCTCTGAATGCAACTAACCTTCTTTTAGCATCAGCTGACAGTTCCTGGTGTTTATGGCTTATGTGTAAGATCTATGAATGGACATTGATTAGAAGTGAGCAACTACCAGTTCATTAGTGTAAATGACCCAGAAAAAAAGAGAAGGAAACATGGGAAAAATCTATATTGTCTCACAGCTCCAGACCTTTTCTTTTCCTCCAATAAGAGAATTTAAAGACCCTCATGGCAAAACAAACTAACCATCTAGGCTTTCTTCAGCTGCCTTTGAGGCAAACAATCAGTTGCAAACACTCACAGCTCCCGGTATTCAGCTAATTACTCTACAGATTCATGGAAGCATAAACATATATAGACCTTTAGAGACTGTAATCTGAAAAAATATATTTTTATTACAGTTTTTTGAACTTTAGAGGGAATTGATTTTATCACAGAAATCTCACTGACATGTTGCCTACAAAAACTGTTCTGATAAAGGCAACGTCCAGACATGCTCTAAACCTCAGAAAAAAAACTTTGCCTCCCAGATAAAATTCGTTTCAGGACTTAGCTTCAACACTTGCCGTAGGTAAAACATGCAGCACAGCCAAACACAGATAACAGAAAATGGGCTGCAAATCTAGTCTACTTTTTGTTTGCTACCTATTGCTTCTTTATTTGTTTTGCCTGTGGAAAATGTCTTCACTAACTCAGTTTGTCCCTTCTGTGTTTACAGGCTTCATAGCATTTTCTACATACCCTGAGCTGGCTAAACGGGTGAAAATGTTCAGCGCTCTGGGCCCAGTAACCACATGCTCACGTGCTACAAGCCCTCTGATTAAGCTGACAAATGTTCCTGAACCGATGCTCAGGGTATGTCATTTTTCCTTCTAAGAGGCCCAATGCCTGACCTACCTTCAAGAGGGTTCACTCAGCCTGAGACAGTGTTCCGAAACAGGTGACATGTTGATACTGATCTTGGGATGAATCAAGTGCTCTTGCAAAATCTGTTCCCAGACTCAGTGGGAAAAATGGTGGAGACATAGGGCTTGCAGCAGCAGGTTCCAGTGGAGTAGGAGACTTGTGAAACTGTCTCATCAGTGGACTCTTGCTGTTAACTAATATTTTGGTGGCCTTATGCAGGAGGAACTAAACCAGAGCTGAAATAAGAGCCATGACACTCTCCAGGACTTAAAAACGAGTGACCATTAAGGTCAATACACTAGAAATGGAAGGATGGTTTCCTCCAGGATTGGTGCCAGTAATATGATGAAAGAAGGATATGTGATACACTATGTTTTAAGGGGTAGTGGGAGGGCAAACTGTTTCAGCAATCTTTGAATACTGAGTTAGGAGGCTAGGCTATTAGCAACAGTTTACTGCCTAAGACGCTCCTGTGACAAGAAAAAAAGTGTCGTGCTTTTCCCTCAGTTCCTATTTGGCTTCAAAGGAGCCCTCCACCAAATCGGATTCCTGAAAGGACCTGCAACACAGTTATGTGCAAGCCTGGATAAGTTTTGTGGCCATATACTCTGCTACATAGCTGGAGGCAGTATAAAAAATATGAACATGGTAAGTGTATGCAAGAACACCTACTCAAAGTAAAACCAAGGTGATTTTGGATGTTACATTTGTGCACCCTGTCCTTATCTTCTAACTGTCACATATGTAAATGTACATAAACCACAACATAGTTATCAGCAGACTGAGGGAATGCCAGGACATCGTGTGGTGCAAACAGTGCCAGACAAGACTAGAGCTAATGGTGGATGAGACCAACAACTAGGCACATTCCAATCCCAGGGAAAAAGGACTGAATTCAGTCTGGAGCTATATTGCACGTATCAATAGGTGTGCCCTCCGCTGGGGCTAAACTGAACAGATTTTGGTCATACGCAGATGCTCTTTAAAAAGAGCCAATGGACTATGGAGTCAGAATTCTTCTTGTCTTGTCATAATTCCCAGTTTCTTTCCTTAGCATGCCGACACCAGGGTCCTCTGTACACTGGAATAATTAAAAGACAGGAAAAATCTCCTTTTCTCTTCTCACTTTTCAAACTACTTGCACCAGAACTCAGTCAAAAAGAACTACTGTAAGGGGAATTTTCCCTTTTTTGTTGTCCTTAGAACTGGGCCCAACAGCTCAATCCACAATATGTAGAGCCACAGAAAGCCCTTGCACTGTGCCTGATGAGTGCAGCACATATACAGTGGGATTCACAAAGGATAGTGCATCAGTCAGAGGGGACACAAGACACAGCAGAGTTGTTGCTATGCTTGCTATGGACACCGTGGTGTGTCTTAAATCCCCTTTACAGTGGCCAAAGTATGTAGAAGTTGGCCTGTGAAATGTTTATTACTACAATATCTGTAAAGACTGGGGCCCATTTTTCTCCATTTATAACTACTTGTAAAAGCACATACAGGAAAGCTGTGAGAAACAAATGCAAAAAGCAATTAAAGGCATTGCAGCCCTTTTGCATTGCAGAGCTAAACTATTAAGGATCTTTTCTGACTTGAGTTAAATCATGAATGTGGTTCTCAGGGCAAATAACAAGCTGAGGTGGAGTCTGAGGAGATGGAATCGGAACTTCTTAACAAAACTACAAAAATGCAAAGAGAAGAAAAAGCAATCTGTCTTGTAAGCTGGCTTCTTTAACATTAGGACTAAAATGATGAGAAAACCAAATCTTCAAAAACCTTACATATGCATGGGAGTTTGCTGTGAGGCGATGAAAATACTCTGAAAGGACTGGAAGGTTTTTCCCTACTGTTGCTGAACCACAGGACTCCACAGTAGTACTACTTTCATGGAACAGACTCGCTTTCTTGGAAAAAGTGGGCAGATGCATATTATTAAGCAGCTATTCCTCAGTCCGCTTTTCAGTTTTCTTTTTGTTATTTGAAGAATGTCCTGTTAACATGGGGATTTAACACAGCAGCAGTATATTGCTCAGGTCCTTTACAATTTTATTCTGTCACAGCACTGGGTCCCTGCCTTTTTAACACTTCTGCTTTCTCTCCAGAGTCGAATAGATACATACGTAGGACATTCCCCTGCTGGAACATCAGTACAGAACATTATTCATTGGCATCAGGTATAACTGCACACTGACGTGTAAACAAACTCTTACTGCTGCTTTTTATGCAACCGGCAGCCTCCAGGGAAGTCCAGAGGTGGTGGATCAGGGACACTACCCATCACATCTTCTCACAGGCTGCCCTGGGCACCTGCCCCAGAGGGAGGGAGCACTGTTTCCCGGGGCTCACCAGACATTACCTGAACTGCCCCTTTGGAATCAGGCACTGAGATTTCCCCAGGGCACATCAGGCCTCTCTGCATGCAGGGCTCCAATGGCTTCCAGCCTTCGTCTTTATTTGTGAAGACATTTGTCTTGAGAGCTGCAGAAGTGAACGCAAGCACAGTCTAGGCACTTGGCAGGCGGTAGGAGGATAGGGGAAATGAGCAGTCAGGGGATAAACCAGACAAAGGCTTGATCCAGGTTAAAGCTTTTCTCTCAGAGGCTTAATTGCAGCCTGGGTCACCCCCCAAAGCCAGGTACTGGCACAAACACTTCTGCTGGCACAACAGCAGAGTGGGGAGCTGCCTTGTACTACTCCAGTACATGACAAGCAACATTGCTCTACAGGAATGTTCCCAAAAGCCAGGAATTTCCTGAAACCCTGTCCAGATCCTGGATTCCAGTTCTCTAAAGATGAGTTTCTACTTATGCACTGGGAGATCTGAGTTTGTTCTACTCACGATCTGAATTTGACCAGGGCAAGACCGCTCCCGCCAAGAAACATCACTGCATGTGTCCAGGTGCACCTGCTGAGCCTGGATATACCTGCGTGCATCCTTTAGGCAGACCCCCATTTCTGCAAATGCTTACTATGCTCCAGAATAGGTGTGCTCCTGAGGACATCCCCAACAAAAATTTCTAGCAGTCAGTCCTGCAGGATACACCTACCAAGAGCCAGGAATTGGGGACAAAACATCGACAGCCAGTGGCTTCACAGCCTGTTTTGCCAGCCTCTAGCAAAGTCAAGTGGCTACAAAACAAACACAGATACAGCAGGACAGAAGAAAATAGCAAAGGCAATACAGCAAGCAGATTTCTAGCATATTCCCAACTACTTGAAGACTTGAAGTCAAGTTTTTCTAAACTGACAGACACTGACTTTCTCTCACCCTGTGTTGCATACAACTAAAATTACTTGTCAGTTTGTGCAAAAATTAAAATAAAAGTAAAACGACAAAAACACCACCCCCCCCCAAAAAAAAAAAAAAAACCAAACACTAAAAAAACAACCCCATAGATATGTGTACTTAACTCTTCACTCATCAGTCCTGCAGGGCATATATCATGTATTTTGGACAACATAGACTGAAGAATGCTAATGTCTTATGTCCAATGTTCCACCTCAAAACTTCTGTCAGAGCACTACTCATGTATAGCCAAACTCTTGTAAGAGGTACAGAGCCTCTGGAAATGTCGTCGCTACTGTGAGCAGACCAGACAAAACTGACACAGAAAAGACATGACGTGTAAGGAGAGATCTTTTCTTACACTAGGCTAGTAATAGCCCTGACATACTCTAGACATTCATGTCCTCTTTCCATGTGACAACTGAACCCACCTCTGCATAAAAAACAGGGACCACTTTAGTTAACTAAGTAGTCAAGCAAAATTTTAATAGCAAAACATACTGAGGGAGGTGACTGAGGATCAGGAGAGAAAGTTAGCAAGAGGGAAGGCAATGAAGCCACTCATCCTACAAGCCATCCTCAGTATCCCTGGAAGCCTGCAACCAGAGGAAGGGGTGAGAGTAAATCATAGAGTGGCTAGGGTTGGAAAGGACCTTAAAGATCATCAAGTTCCAAGCCCCCTGCCATGGGCAGGGACACCCTCCACTAGACCAGGTTGCTCAAAGCCTCATCCAGCCTGGCCTTGAACACCTCCAGGGATGGGGCATCCACAGCTTCTCTGGGCAACCTGTTCCAGTGTCTCACCACCCTCACAGTGAAAAATTTCTTCCTAATGTCTAGTCTAAATTTACCCTCTTTTAGCTTATACCCTTCAGGTACTGGAAGGCTGCTATTAATTCTCCTCAGAGCCTTCTTTTCTCCAGGCTGAACAGTCCAATTCTCTCAGCCTGTCCTCATAGGGGAGGTGCTCCAGCCCTCTGACCAATTTTGTGGCCCTCCTCTGGACTCTCTCCAATAGGTCCAGGTCTTTTTTCCACTGCCTGAGCCTTGGCTTCAGTCCTAGCAGGAAAATGCCTCCTGTACTCAGCTTCTCAGTCTCTCAACACTTACATTTTATCTGTTCTGTTAACAGATAGTATATGCAGACCGATTCCAAGCTTATGACTATGGCTCTAACGAAAACATGAAGAAATACAATCAGGTAAGGCAATATGGTTTTCCTGAGAACTCATCCTCAGGTCCTGGCAGAACTAAGAAGAGAAAAAGTCAGATTTGAGCACCTTGACTGCTATAGAAGGACCAGGAGAATGGTCTGAGACAATGTTTCACCTGAATCTAATGCTCATAAGTGTAAAAATCTATTCACAGACAAGGCATAGACAGTTCCTTGCAGACAGCTAAGAGAAGTTGGTTTTGCCTCTCCTACTGATGCACAGATGTGTCTAATGACATGTCAATTTACCTGCCATTCCCCAAAGGCTGAGAATGACACCCAGGTCGTAGGACTGGATGAGTATGGAGCCTTTCACTTCTCCAAAAATTCTCAAGATCTGCCTTTCAGTTAAGGGAGGAAACGAATCTCAGAGCTATGGTGACCTCTCCAATTGGCTGACAATCATTTCACCTTTAACTAGCATGTTTGATTTGGAGTGTCCTGTGCTGCACCAGGGCAGGGTGCCTTTTACAGACAGAAGTGCTCCACAGATATAATTAGTAACTCCTACCTATGCACACTGTCTCAGAAATTTTCTAGCGTGAAACAAATAATAAATGGCCAAAGTATTTCCTTGCCACTTAAGTCTCACGCATAACAACTAAGCACAAGAGTTGCCCTCCATGCCCCAACAAAACTTAAAGATCTTCCCACCCTAAACACACACAAGAATAAGCTCCACGGTCTTTGCCTGATAAACACAGACACAAACTCCTCACCTCTGAAGGGCACAAGCAGGTGTCAAGCTGCAGGAAAACTCATAACCATGCTTTACAGAAAGGGAATGGGAATAGGATGGATTGTTCCCTTTCATGGTCAACAAGGTGACCTTCATCCTTACTGTTTTACTGTAGTGAGCGCAGAAGGGAAA
>NW_010114169.1:63176-67727 GCF_000699245.1 Pterocles gutturalis
GGTGCTTGCACAGAGTTCTTTTTCTAAACACAACCTCTGATATCACAGCATTCACTCAGGTCTCTTCTGCTTTCTTACAGTCTTCTCCACCTGTGTACAAGATTGAGAAGATAAGCATACCAATTGCTGTTTGGAGCGGTGGACAAGACAAATTTGCAGATCCAAAAGACATGGCAAAGCTCCTTCCTCGGATTACTAATCTCATTTACCATGAGCATTTTCCTGCTTGGGGACATCTTGATTTTATCTGGGGCCTTGATGCAACTGAGAGAATGTATCAGAAAATCATTGAACTAATGGTAAAATACTTTTGAAACCACATGCAGAGTGTTGATTCACTCAGTAAAAACCTCCAAAATTTCTACTTGGCAATAAGGGTGATACCTGGGGAAGAGGTAAACCACAGACAGACAACATGGATACCAGTATAGGTATTTGTCTGTGCTTGTTTGTTTCTTGCTTTCCTTGTAGTTTGAGGTTTTCCATGGTGTTTACATGTTGCACAACTGCCGTCTTCCTGAGAAGTTTGATATGTATAGGAATGAAAACTGAAAATATTAATATATTTGAGTACGTACTGCAAGGATCATTTAATTTGGACAACTTTTATTTCTCCAAGACCAATTTTCCTAAGCCTCAACTCTGTTTTTCTCATGTATATCTTACATATCCCACAGAGGCATTCTCACGTCCAATTTGTGTCTTCCCACGAAGACCCAGAAGTGGGATTTGCTCATATCTCTGTTGAAGTACAACTGGCCTATGTTTAAATTAAATAATTTATCCACTTGACAGAGAACTTGGCTTTTTCTTCTTTCTCCCTCCTCACATTTACCTACAGTGTCAACACAGAGGTGTCAACCAAGACATCTTCAGACACAAGAGACTGAGCAGGCACTAGATGACTTCCAAACATCAAGGTATCCAACCTCAGAAAAAACTCACAGAAGTATCCTCCTGCCCTCCATGCCTACACATCACCCAAAGGTTTGTTCACATCATGGATGGCAGCTGAGGAACAAGGAGATACAGACCCATCAGACAAGCTGTACTCCAAGCAATACAGCTTCTACCACATGAATTATTCTTGATGCTGGCAATGAAGTGATTGCAAGCGCTCTGAGCTACCAGCTTTGACTTTTACATAACTCTGTGTCTTGACCACTCTCTCTTCAAGCAATTTCTACAGCACGGGAAAGCAGTCAGTTGTTTTCCCTTTCCAGCCATTACCCCAAAGAGAGAGCATCATCATCCAATAGTGCCTCACATCTGCCCACCTACAAGTTGATCTGGTAGGTGAGAGTGTCTGTCCCCACATTACACCTGAAGTATTCATTATTACAGGCTCCGACAGGGTAGCTTTGTTTCTCATATTGCCCAACCAAGACCCTTTGTAGTTGGATTCAGCATCCAACAGAACAGTCACACTGAAAAAAATATATCTGTGTTCTGCAACACAGGAAAAAATACAGTAGCTTGTCCATGCACCTAGTCTAGTAGCCATTAGCAGTGCTGATCATGGCATTTATCTTCTGAACCTATGACAGCTTACAGGAAATGGCCAAAACTGTCAACAAAAATAAAGATCCATTAGACCAAGAAAGCAAGTTACAGCAGCATTTGGAAGGAGATTCCCTTTAGTGCTGCATTATTAAATCACAAAGCACGAGGCCACATTGATACATTGCCTACCACTGCAGATTTTCTTCTACCTTCACCTGTGCAAGAGAAGACTCATTAATTTATTATTATTTTTGGTATATGCATGCCCTGCTGCATGCACCACTCTGAAAAGCATGCTATCCTGTCCAGTCCCATGGGAAGGATACATCTGCTTCCCATCAACAGCATTTCATTTATTGATTTTTTTTTCTTTAGTACATTGTTTATATTGGAAAGGTAGCCAAAAGACTAATTTCTCTACCATGCCAAACATATTTTCATTATTATTTCTTAACGCAGTAAAGTGACCTGGGAATTTGCTTTCTTTGGGGTCTCTAGCAACTCATTGAATCTCTTTTTGCTGTTCCTTATATGAAAAAAAGAAGATAATCCTTCCCTTGTAACAACATCATAGTGAGAATTAGGGTGTGTAAAACTTGTAGGAGAGATGGAAGGAGGAAATGCTAAGCTGACAGGTCTGTTTTCCCAGTCACTCCCATTGTAGGGAGAGAAATACAAAGAGGAAGGGTACCAGACTTCATATAAACTGCTGTGGCATATTGTTCAGTTGTCAAGTGTATCCCCTACAGAACAAGTAACACACACTTTAAGGGTATTTTATTTTTGCATTGGCTGACAACCGTCATGTGCAATGTTCATGCTTCCAGAAATATTACAGCTAGCTTTCAAAATCCACAGTCTGCATACGTCAAGTAATAAGTCTGGGGAAGCAGATGGAAAGGGCAATATTCTGA
This sequence comes from Pterocles gutturalis, assembly GCF_000699245.1. Taxonomy (NCBI): domain Eukaryota; kingdom Metazoa; phylum Chordata; class Aves; order Pterocliformes; family Pteroclidae; genus Pterocles; species Pterocles gutturalis. The sequence continues at coordinate 65,594 of NW_010114169.1, forward strand.
ACACTCTCATAATCATTCACAACTTAGTAAAATCAAATTAACTCCTTTCAGCCCACGTGGCCTTAGGGGCACTGGGAAGTCTCATACGGAATAGTCAAAGTCTGCAGTAAGGAATGGGTCAATTTGGACCAGGCGTTCATCCAGTAACAGCCCTCAACCCTCTGCAGGACTCCTGCTGCAGTGCAAGATAGATTGCCAGATGAGGTAATTTTCCACAAGTTCAAGAGTCCTTGATGACTAGGAAGTCTTCCTTAGCATGCTTTCAATGTTGTGGAACTGCAATCTTCTTGCTATATCTAAGGGAGTCTCCCCATCCTGAAAGAAACAAATGAAATACATTGTAATTACGATAGATATGGGTCAAGTACAAAAAGCTTTCTCATTTGCCACCCAGATGCATTGCTCTCCTGTGTCAGTTTCACTGTCACATCCTTGCTCTAAAACGAAGGTTTCAGAATGTGCTTGATCTAATACTACTCTCACTGAAGCCAGGGGCACAGTCCTCCCTTCCCCTCCAGCAGTGGCAGCCATTTCACTGTTTCCTGGGGCTAAGGTCCAAAGACAGTGCAGAGCTAAGCCATGTGCTGATTTCAAGAGCAACATGGGCAATACATTGCTCGTCTCAGATCAGTAATGCAAATACTCCCAGGTCGATATTTATTTGGATAACATTTGAGTTTTCTTATGACAGAAGCAGCTTGACTTAGCCTCTCTGAGAAGAGTCCAGTGGCACAAAAAGCACCTAGGAAGGCTCTTACCACTGCCCTGCAGCCTGCATCCTAGGAACAACCATAGAGAAGCTCTGAGTTAAGAAGAGGTAAAGATAGCTAGGAGATCTGCCAATCCCATGGGCATGCAGGCAGCGTTTACCGGTAGAGACCCAGGAATGAAGGATTTGGACTTTAAAGTTGTTCTTGCCAACAAAGGAAATGGAGCAAATGTTCTTTATACCCCACAGCAAACAAGTCTGCCGCCATGAAGCTGTGCACCCTTTTTTTAAAGCTGCTGCACACCAGCTAAGGCCTACAACATACTGGTTCACCATCATGATAAGGAAATGCAGTCACCAACTTCACCCTCTTACCTGATTCTTTACAGAAGTGTCTGCATGAGCTTCAAGCAGTAGAGGAATGACTGCCTGGTTTTTCATTTCACAAGCATAGTGAAGGGCTGTGCTACCAGACTGAAGGGAAACAGAAGCACATAAATTTTAGTTCTACTACTTCTGCCATAGACCTTAGGCAAGTACCACTGCCTGTAGCCTTATCATTTACCCCCTGACAGCTGGATGCAAGAGACACATCAATTCCTGTCACAATACACAACATAGTAAAATAAATACATTCTCATGAGAGCAACAGGAACAAAAAAAATATCATTCCGTCCCTGGGATGCAGCTGCTAAAACAGGTCTGGTACCTTCAGAAGAAAGCCAATAGTTCTTTACTAATTTCAGAGGATTCCACAATCTTGATCTCAACAACTATGTCTTAAGCAGTACTGTTTGCGCACACTTCAGTGTTTTAGAATTTGGTTGCTGCAAAAATTGAGGGTTGTCCTTTTCTGCCTTAGAGAAGCTCTTTACCACACCCAAGTAGTAGATTCAGAACTCTACATATGGCAGATCAGCACACTCCAAAGATCAAGAGAAGACACAGGGTCTAGCACTGTGGCATGATTTTTGCCCACAAATCTGCTCCAGTCCAAGAACTCTTAAACCATGGTAAACTCAGATCTTTGTACCACTAGAATCTTTAAAGGATCAGGTACTTAATAGGTAAGTATCTCAACCCAGCTTGCATGGATTCTCTTAAGAGGGCATTACTCAGACAGTGATAATTACTCATCAGTGGAAAACTATTTCTGTGTACATTACAAAACTATTGCCTAACTATCAAGGGGAAACACTGAATCCTCCTGGTACATCACAGCCTGTTCAGTCCCTGGGCCTACTCTGAAAGCAGGACTGTGTTGCTAGCAGATTCTGAAGTCTGGTTTTAGTATTGTTGCATGCATATGAACCACATTTTCGTTTGTCTAAACCCACTTACAAAGTCTGTAGCATTAACATCAGCTCCAGCTCTAAGCAACATCTTGATCAGGTTTTCATTCTGTTTAGTCTTTGAGACCTGTTT
>NW_010114169.1:67758-81680 GCF_000699245.1 Pterocles gutturalis
AGGGAAAAAGTAACACAAAAAGACACTTCATCTGCCTACAGTACTAAGTAGATTTTGGCTAAATACTGTTTTTTTAAAAAAAAAAAAAAAAAAAAAGTCTGTCTGGCTTCTGCAAATGCTGGACTGACAGAGTGACACAATTCTGTTCCTTCACTAGCTTTATTCACAGCAAAATCCCTGCTTCCTCTGTTGTTCTCCATCAGTCTTTGCTTTAAAAAAAAACAGTCCATATCCTATACGGGCTCCTGACCTGGAATACTGCCATGAGAAAGGTGACAAGGGGAACGGGAAAGGTACAGAGTCTTTCCTGCTTTCATCCAGACTCACCATGAGAAGATATCCAATAAGCATAACTGGCATGAGGATTATGATGAGAACATAGTCAAGGAAGGTAAACCGTTTTCTCACAGCATAATGCAGACAAGTGCGATCTTTCTAAACACAAAATAACTCTGATTAGTACCAGATTCAGTGATCTCATTATATTTGTTTAGAACTGATAATAGCAGAGCATTTTATACTTCCCAAGCTTTCTTTTAGGTTGTCTGCTAGAAATATTTCTCTGATTTTCAAGCAGAAACAGACACATGGATTTTGCTTCCTTCAAGTAGAAGCACATTTGACACATACAGGCTCATGGAAATTGGGGTACACAGGCAAGAAGGATTTGGGATCCAAAGGATTCCAGGTGTATGTCTGTGAACTTGGACATGGCTGCAGAGAGAAAGGGGGCAGAGCAGATGTCTCACGTGGCTACTATGGCTGCACAGCAAGTTAAATCAGCAGGAAGAATCCTCACAGCACCTCTTAGAGAGGTGCTGGTTACTGAAGCAAAGGCATACGAGAGTTTATGTCATCTCCTTTGGCACATGTCAGAAACACAGGCAAATAGCAAGACTCCCAACAGACTCCTAGTGAGAAGAGTTTAAAAAATCTTTGAATACTGAGTGTGTCAAAACAACTAAATGGCAGAGGTGCAAACTTGTGTGTTAAAGAACACTTGTGTTAAACCTGCTACAGATTGTCAAACTGGAGTTCCACAAACTAGGTTACAGTGCTACAGTGGGGCCCAAAATAAGCAGAGAAGCCTTTCCGTGCCATCCTCTGCTCCCTGTTCTCAGTACTGAGCACCACAGTTGAGCTCTGCACCCAAGGGCCTGATTCCATCTGTGAAGGTGAAGCAGAGAGGCATTTAAGAAAGCCAGGCATGGCTAGCAAATGGCTACCAATGCAATTAAAATGCTCTTACTGCAAAATACTGAACCCTTTCAAAGCGACTTTGAGGTAAGATGGAGAGCCTTCTCCATCAAGAAGAATAGATGGGATAGAATATGCCACTGACCTCATGGACATTTGTTTCCCTCCCATGAAACAAACAAATGCACTGGAAATCAGAGATATAAAAAAGCCCAGAAATGTTTAGGAATTTGCTGAACATTGGCTTGCAATACAAGATGATACAACAGAACTGACAATTTTGTGGGGTTTTTTTCCTGGCTATTTATCACCCTTAACATCATAACAATAAATTAATAATGAAGCCAGAATACACATCTTTCAGCTATTATTTTTTTTAATTATTTGTAACCTACAAGGAAACATACCATAAAAACACTTACTCATCACCTTAGGGAAAATAGTAAGTCACAGCTATTGTGCAAGGCAGGTAGGTTTTTAAAATGGGGAGCAGGGGAAGAACAGACAGAAGGCTTCCCTTCTTTCCCCCCAGCACACTATTATGTGTCATGCTACTGCTCTCTAGCATGACAAAGGCAGGTCTGCAGAGGAAATAAGGAAAATTTTTGTAGAGTCAGTTTCTCCTTGGGGATACATTTGCGAGAGACAGACAGGCTCTCATTCAGACCTTCCTTTTAACTAGGGTGAAGAAAAAGACAGAGGGAAAGAAAAGCTATAGAAGGGACAGATACAAGCTGGAGGGCAAGATGAGTGCAGAGTGCTGCATGGGTAAGCAGGAAGAACTCACTGGGGACCAAGGCTGGCATGTAGTATTACCTAAACGAGGAATGTGAACACAGAGAGAAATCAAATGGCAATGTTTATTATCTTGTGTGCATTGGTAAGTTAGGAGAATAAATGAGGAGGCAAACAGAAACATACAGGCTTATTGAATTATAATTTGGGGTTATACTTATGCCTCAGTTGGAAACAAATCTCAGGTTTGGCTGTGCTTGTCAGTGTCCCCACACACACAGTTCAAGAATCTGAAAGAACAGTCACTACAAAGGAGGAGTTGGCAGCCACTTACCTTGTTTCTGAGGTTGACATCAGCATTTCTTTTTAGAAGATAGCTAACTATCCTGTTGTGTCCCTGTTTACATGCACAAATTAAGGGAGTGTCTCCACCGAAGCTGTCCTGGATGTTCAGACAGTTGCTGTTGCGCTCCAGAAGGAGCTGAACTTCATTGAAATCGTTATTATAAGCTGCCTGACAAATGGGCTGAAGAGAGAAGATAATACTTATCAGCACATGTTTTACTAAAGTATCCATCCTTCCCATTCTTACTAGTTGCACATCCTAAGCACTTCTGACAGTGGTTGTAGTTCTAGGTGACTTCCAGAAGATGGTGGTAAAAGATACTCCTGCAGCTGCCACACAGCAGCTCTCAGCCCTCAGCCTGAGAAGTCACAGCCCTTGCACAAGAGAATGAACTTTCTCTTCATTTTGGATGATGTGTCGATAATCCAAGTAATAAATTTGGTTCTTTTGCAGCCATCAAAAAAAAAAAAAAACCACCAAAAAAACCCAACAGCTTCAGATCTCACAGGAGTCCGTCACTGTACTGAGCAGCAAGAACTGACAAGCGCACACCTCTCTAAGTTTGCCACCCTCCCTTTGGATGAGCACTGCTGAACAAGAGGTACCACTTCTGACTCATCAGTTCCCAGAACAGAACCACACTTCAGGTGGAACTGGAAAAACCAAACCCCCACAATGTTTCTTTTCTAGGGCTTGAAGTTAAACTTCATACCTGAAAAATACATGCATGTATGCCCACATCTCAGATCCTGCTTGGTTTTTGACAACTGTTTGCTGCTTAAGTCTGCTCAGTATTTCTACACACCCTTGACCTAAGCTGCAATTCCCTCCCTCTCCAGCAGCAAGAACGTGGACTAAGGAGATGTGGAGAATGAAAGGAGTACTACAAGTTTCTAGTGGCCTAATACAGGCAGAAAACAACAGAGTGAAGTGTGTCAGACTGGTAGCATTTTAAGTTCTCCAGTCAAAAAGAGAACAAGATTATTTCTTTTCTCCTGTCTCTGATACTGAGGTGGTTTTTTTCACCATTTTTCAGGATAGACATTTTCTTTAGATATTATCTGCAGTTCTTCCTTTCCATCCTCCTTTTATCACATCCTAAGTACACTAGATGAGCAAGATCTGGCCCTGAACTCTGAGACCTTTCCTCACTCCCCTTGCAGCCAGCTTTTTTCCCCCTCCCCCCACATTAAAGAGAGTCATCTTATTTACACTTTCAGACAAACTTTGATCTACAACACAGTTTTCTTTAATTATTATTATTATTATTCCACTGCAGTGAGGGTTCTTTGTAGAATTGATTCTTTCACGCATTAATATGTTCTATTCATATTAAAAAAAAAAAACACCTCAAACATTTTTTCTGGTTTTATGGGATTTTTCTTGAGGCCTACTCGGATGGTTTGCAGTAAATGCCTCTTTTAGTCAAAGAAAGGTGAAAAGTCCTGTAGATCAGACTTCTAATATACCTCCCAAATTGACAAACACGACTCCATGACTGGCAGAACAATACGTAATAAGAATACTTAAGTAAGGAAATAAAGCAATCCAACCAACTGTAAGCTCATTACTCTGATATCAATAATAATAGGACTTCAGAAAAAATGTTAGAAAAGAATAAAGATAAGAAAAATAACAAATAGGTGGCAATCAGTCACCTGTATAAGAAAGGCATCAGAAACAGCAACTGTGGCAAATATATTAGGCAGTCTTTCTCATAGAAAGAGAAGAGAGCTGCTATAGAAGGAATTTAACGGGGATAGTGGATACAGTTCTTGTTATGTGGGTCCAAAAATTAGATCAGACTACGGCAGGAGTGGAAAACCTCTGAGGAATATGAAGAGCCTGAAGAAAGACTGATTTGCTTAGCTTGGCTAGGAAGAAAAGAGACAGAGCTGTAAGTGTTCAAAAATAAATTAAAGGGTAAGTATTAGAGGAGAAGAGTCAATTAATTTCAAGGAACAAGGAGAAAAGGCAATGTACCTGGCCAAGAAGTTTAGCATGAAAATTAGAAAGAGATTTCTAACCATCTGCAGAGGAAAGCTTCAAAACAGGCTTCCAGTAGCAGCAGAATGGACACAAAACCTGACTGTCTTCAGGCTGGAGCTTGAGAAGTATGCAAGGATTTCTGTGGTTGTGAAGCCTCAGCCACAAACCCCCCCCCTTCCACCTTTCACTTTTTTTGCATTGCCACCCTGGCAGCTCTATCTAAATTAGGGCTAACTGTGCTTAAGACTGTTTTAAACAATTCTCCAAACTTTGCTCAGAAGACAATTAATAGAGTTTCTTACATACACACAGTTAGCAGCACCTGTCTGGAATATCAGCAGTGAGGTCAATTATAGAGTTAGGACAATGTTGTGTAGAACCAACAGATCCCATCCAAAACCCAAGAAACCACATTTCGTTTATGTCTACAGAAAAGTATGGAGGCTAAAAGTCTGGAAACCCTCACTCAGTTTTCTACAGTGTTAGAAGAATGCCTCAACAATGATGTAGCTTAACAACCAGCTTCTGATGCATTTTATGATTATTACTTTATTATTAAACACCCATCTTACACAAGAGGGAAATAAACCTATGAGACGTACTCAGAATAACTAGGCTTCACATGCAAGATGGAAGCAGTATCAGAAGAACCTAAAGTTCACACCTCAGACTCGGGCTCAGCTGTGGAGAGGAGCAGGACGAATGCAGAAGTCTCACAGCAGTATAGGACAGCCAGGAGAACCTCTGCAGCTTCCCTCATTAGAGATGCACTGGCAACTGGACCACAGACGTAAAGTCTATGATATCTCATTTAGGTACAAGTGAGAAACAAAGGCCAGTGCCCACACAACAAAAAATCCTGAAGAGAGCATCAGTAGGAGCTGAGCTCATAACTTCTGGAGAGGCTGGCAGTCCAAGAGACGGAGTGGCTACTCTGACTTTCAACACATTATTTGTAAAGCTCTGTGACCTGACCACCCCAAGAACTCAGAACAGACCTAGCCCACCTCCATAACATAGCAGGGTGGACCTGGCATAGGCACATCAAACATTACACCCCATACAAACACGAGCTCTAGGTCTGAAGGGAAGGGGAGCAGGAGCAAGAATTCCAGCCTAGGTAAAGAGGAAGCGAGCACCTCTTTGAACTGTCTGGCAGCAAAGCCCTTCACCGCTGCTCTCAATCACACTTCTGCAGCACCACCTCACATTTAGATAAGATGCACACAATGAATCTGACAGCGTGATGCTGCACAAAACGCAGGATGGAAGGGAGGGAAAACAGAGAATCACAACACCAGACTCCTTCTACTCTCAGCAGTGGTGCCTTTTCCCTGTCGCAGCACCAGGGCTAACTATGAGCTGGAGCAGTTGACTCTTCTTGACTGAAAAAAAGCAGAGGGTGGGCACTGGGGACTGGAAATTAGAGTTTGAAGTTTAGAGATGCCAATGACTAAGTGATGGTCACAGAAGTCATGTGTTCAAAGGAAAAATGAATATGCAGTTTTATAGCAAAACTTCTATAGTTCTGTTAGAATCTCTCTTTCTACAATATTTTTTCTGCAAGCCTTTCAGGAGAGGTTTTCATTGTTCAGTATCTGAGTATTCAGGAAAAGTGAGAAGTAGTCTTACATCAGGCAAAGATCTTCATGGATGAGATCACTCAGTACAAGATCACGAGATAAAGGGTGCAAGAAAAGTAAAAAAAAACCTTTCACTATCAGGAAGGACAATACCTCTACACAACTGATGTTGTTTTTTTTTTTTAATCAATTGTGGGCCATGTGATTGAAATCAGGACCTGGTAGTTTACTCAAATCCAGGTGAACTGCCACACCTGAATTTTTCTACTTCTTTTCAGAGCTTCTTGCATCTCCTCCTGCTTAGCTTTGTTAAGGTAGTGATAAATCACAAGCTATTCAGCAAGTTCTTCCACTTATGAAATAAAGGTTAAAGGCATGGCACTAAGGACAAAGCATTCAGCCAACAGAGAGGAGGCTAAGGTAAGGCTGGCCTTGTAACTGGAAGAGCAATTTCAGATTATAATGGCTTCTACCTTTGAGAACTGCAGGTGATTGCCTAAGTTACATCAATGCTTTGCAGTTGTTTAAACAAAAACGAGTCACTTCATAACATCCATATATTCTGAATCAATCCACACTCTCTTCCTGTGCACTAAAATTCATCCAAAGGCACGCTATGAACTAAACAGGAAAGTCTAAATCATGGTGGTGCTGAGGAATGTGCTAGTATCCAATCCATAGTCCTCAGAAAAGGCAACTTACACTTACTTATTTGCACTTTTGTAAATTTCTATCCTGTATAAATAAACCATACTTTACCCAAAAACTGTATCTCACTCAAAATTTTTAAAGGAAGAGAACTAATGTAGATGAAAACATTAACAAAGAAGCACAAAAGATAAAGACAGCATTTGAAAATTCTCTAAATACCACTTGAATTAAGCTAGGTGACACTGGTTTCTTGTACGATACGATCTCAGAGTAGCTAATCTGGAGAGAGGCAACAAATCCTTTCAGAATAAGGTGCAGTCTACGCAGTCCATTGCCTTATGAATGCACAGAGTCAAGCTCCCTACAATACTGAAAGAGGAGAAGATACTTGATTTCATTGAATAGCCTTTTAAAAATAAAACTGTGGCTTGCAGCATAGAAATGTAACCTTTCAAAGGAATGGCTCTGTAATACTACCTCAAGAGAAAGAAACAGGAGTGCAATCCATTGTAATCACAGTCAAAAAAGGAACAAAATCCTTATTTGTTCCCAAGTGTAGAAACGGAAAGTTTAAAAAATAATGAATACATTTAGGTAGCATTTACTCTAAAATCCAGGGGTATGCTGAACAGACCGTGGTCTGCAGACAAACCCACACCGATAAGAGCTAAAAAAAAAAAAAAATTAAAAAATCACATTCCTAAAACAACTGGAGGCTGGAGAGAATGTTTCCTTAGGCTTTAGCTTTATTATCTATATTCAACATAAGCCAAGGAGTTGTTTTCAGTTTACATAGTTTGTTGTTTTCTCGGTGCTCAGAATTATTCTGATCTCAACACAGAGCAATAAAAAATGTTGAACAACTACTTTCTCTGTGAAGTCACAATAATTACACCATTTATTGCATTTTCTTTACTCCTACAAACAGTATTTCTGTCAATTTGTAATAGCTGAAGTACAGCATTTCCAAAGGAGAAAAACTTCCAGATCTATGTAAGCCTGTCAATGGAGGCTGTGAAGGGAACAAACCAAACCCAGTCAACATCCATATCTTCAATAGCTTTAGTTACTGACCAGAAAATATTCACGTACCTCTGAATACAGTATCCCCATGCTTATTCTTGTCTGCTTGAGTTTGTTCTTGTTCACCACTCCAACAAGTTAACCTCACTTGAAATGCTCTTGAGCTTGTTTGAATCTGGCTAATATTTAACTTTAAAGTATCACTCTTTCTTAAGGTGCTTTTCCTTTATGTGCTTTCTACTTGGTAGCATGAAACAATTGTCTTCAGAAACCCAACCCAGTGAGGTAAACATAAGAACAGGAGCTTACGGGAGGCTGACAGAACAAGTTACAACACCGACCATTTTCCTTTGTCATTTTTGTAATAACAGCTTCCAGTTGCCTAAAAAGGAAAGTAGCAAAACAGGCTGAGAAGGGGAGGAGGGAGAGAGAGGAAGAAAGTTTCACAAGTGAAGAAATGGAAGGGGGGAAAGAGAAAAGAAAAAGCATGAAACTTAAAACAAGTAACTATGAATGGTAGCTAGTTTGCCACCCAACCTACCTCTGCCTAAAACATATTCCAAACCCTCTGCAAGAACACCTCAAGCCACCTACAAGTAAAAGGGAAGCATCTAGTTCCCACACGTTTAATGAGAGTTCCCAGTAAAATTAGCTTCAGTCCCTTGTTAAATATGCCAGCCCCTTTCATTACCTTTTGCTCAGTCTTGCCTTCCTAGCCCAGCCCAAACAATGAATATGATTCATGTTTAACCTGAATATGGTTCATGTTTAACCTGCTAATTTTATAAGATAATTCCATTAGAGCTTTCTTGTGAAGAGAATTATTGTTGCTGTCTCCATCTCCTTTGTGTGTTCACGACTCTGAGGGTAAGATATTGAAGGTATTTCTGTACTACACTCAGACAGTCTTTCTGAGTAGTGCACGCATATTTCAAGTGTCTGCAGGCACCATAAAGCATCTTTTCCATTTATAGTTTAAATTAACATTTCCTGTATTTCAAGCATATTTTTTAAAAAAGTCTTAAAATATATGCACGTAACTGTCCATCTTAAATCGCAGCCCTCTACCTTACATTCGAGAACACTTGTTTCCATATTTTCATATTTATTCTCCAGTGTTCCCGTAAAAATCTCCCACGTATGTAGCCTCATTAAGCTCAAGCAGTCAGTCTATTAACAATCCTCCTCTACCGATTAAGCACAGCACTATTTAAAAGCATCACACAAACTGCAGAAACTGGGAAAAACGAATGCCGTACACACTTCCCAAATGATGTTTTCCCCATGACTAAGCACTAATGTCAGAAAAACTCCCCAAAGGGATAAAATTCTAGATACTTATTCCTACTGTGACCTCACATATTTCTGAGTCTCTCCTCACCTTTGTTTTGATATTTGAAGAATATCCTATTAACGTTGGGATTTAACACAGCAGCAGTATATTGCTCAGGTCCTTTACAATTTTATTCTGTCACAGCACTGGGTCCCTGCCTTTTTAACACTTCTGCTTTCTCTCCAGAGTCGAATAGATACATACGTAGGACATTCCCCTGCTGGAACATCAGTACAGAACATTATTCATTGGCATCAGGTATAACTGCACACTGACGTGTAAACAAACTCTTACTGCTGCTTTTTATGCAACCGGCAGCCTCCAGGGAAGTCCAGAGGTGGTGGATCAGGGACACTACCCATCACATCTTCTCACAGGCTGCCCTGGGCACCTGCCCCAGAGGGAGGGAGCACTGTTTCCCGGGGCTCACCAGACATTACCTGAACTGCCCCTTTGGAATCAGGCACTGAGATTTCCCCAGGGCACATCAGGCCTCTCTGCATGCAGGGCTCCAATGGCTTCCAGCCTTCGTCTTTATTTGTGAAGACATTTGTCTTGAGAGCTGCAGAAGTGAACGCAAGCACAGTCTAGGCACTTGGCAGGCGGTAGGAGGATAGGGGAAATGAGCAGTCAGGGGATAAACCAGACAAAGGCTTGATCCAGGTTAAAGCTTTTCTCTCAGAGGCTTAATTGCAGCCTGGGTCACCCCCCAAAGCCAGGTACTGGCACAAACGCTTCTGCTGGCACAACAGCAGAGTGGGGAACTGCCTCTTCTGCTGGCATCTTACACCACTCTCTGACCTAAGCTTGTTCTGCCTATGCTCCAAATCAGACGAGGGCAAGAGAGCGTCAGCTCAGAAACACACCACTGTATGTGCACAGAATTGTGGCCACTTCTGTCAACACTTAAATATACACATGCTCCTGCACACACCCCTGACTAAAATTCCCAGGATCCAAGTCACAAGCACCCAGAGTCACAAAACAGTAAGAAGCTCACAGATTTCTAGCATCTCCTCAGTTACTTAAAGGTTAGGATAAAAAAAAATGAACACACTTTTTCAGTAAGACAGTTTTATCTTTTATTTTTTCTTCCCTTTTAGACAAAGTACATTCAATATGACAACAGTTTAGAGTTAAGCTAATCTCACCCTGCTCCCAATAGCCAAACTCTCATAAGAAGTACAGAGCCTCTGGAAATGTCACCACTACTGTGAGCAGACCAGATGAAACTGACACACAAAAATCAAGGTGTGTGAGGAGGTATCATATGTTACACTAGAATGGTAATAGCCTTGACACACCTCTGCATCACAAACAGGGACCCCAACTTTAGCTAACTAAGATAGTTAAGCAAAGCTATAATAACAAAACATACCAAGGGTGGTGGCTGAGAATCAGGAGAGAATGTTAGCAAGGGGAAAGACAATGAAGCCACTCACCCTATGATCCATCCTCAGTATCCCTGGAAGCCTGGCCACTGTCTGAGCCTTGGCTTCAATCACAGTCAAGAAAACACCTCCTGCACTCTACTTGTCTCTTAATACTTTCATTTTACCTGCTGTTATCACAATTTTAACAGCTAACACATTGAGACCAATTTCAAGTTTATGACTATGGCTCTAAGGAAAACAATCAGATAAGGCAAGACTCATCCTCAGGTCCTGGCAAAAGTAAATTCAGAAAAATTCAGATATTAGTACCTATGAGTGCTAAAGAGGGGGAGAGTGGTCTGAGATAATGTTTCACCTGAATCTAATACTCATAAGTGTAAAAGTCTATTCAGAGTCAAGGCATAGACAGCTCCTTGCAGGCAGCTAAGAGAAGTTTTTTTGCCTTCCCTACTGATTCACAGATGCGTCCAGTGACATGCCAATTTACCTGCCATTCACAAAAGACAGAGTGACGCACCCAGGTCCTAGGACTGGGTGACTATGGAGCTCTTCACCTCCCCAAAAATCCTCAAGGCATGCCTTTCAGGTAAACATTAGCCTGGGGAAAAAAAAAAAAAGGAAATGCAGACCTGGGTTGCTTTGGAAAGCTACTTACCGCAAAAATAAAACAGAAGTGACAATTCAGTACAGCAGAGTGGAGACTCCTGTATGGAAAAAAAGCAAACAGACAAAACTTGGTCACTGGGAGCTTTGGTTACTGCCTAGTCAACACTCACAAATGTTGTGCTCCTCCTGCAAAACACTGATAACTTGCCTGACAATTTTTTGAGATTTGATCAGATCAGTTGACTTGTAGTGAGGTTTTCTGAGTCAGGGCAGGTTATTTTATGGGTGGCACATTATTTTACAGGCAGAGGAAGACTCCAAAGATTTCTCAGACAACTTCCATCCAGGTGTTTTAAGTACTGATGTTTAAATTTTGGAATGGGCAATGTTCTATTCCCAATACTTTGGTTGGTTAGGAAACTGCCCAAAAAAGCAGTCAATGAGAAAAATAACAAAACCACCCTCAGATAATAGAGTAATAGGGGTCAATCTAAAAGCTTCTTGTGCATGGCTCCTTACCACCCCACAGACAAACAACCATCCTGCATTAAGTCATTTGGCTCAAAAAAAAAAAAAAAAAAAAAAAAAAAAAGAAGAGAGATACTAATTCCTCTGTTGAAGTATTACTGATCTTTGTTTAAATTAAATAATCTATCCTCTTGACAGAGTGTTTTGTGTGTTTTCCTCTCCTCGCAATACCAACAGCAGCAAGCCAGTCCCAAAAGACCTTCAGCTGTAAGACTACCCTGGCATCTAAGCAGACAGTAGCTGGCTTTAGTGGTGCAAACGACAAGGAATCCAACATCAGAAAACCTATGTCAGAGATAAATCACTTGATTGTCAGACAGATGCAGTTTCTTGCTTACCCTCACACTAACTAATGGTTTGTCACCCACTGACTGCAAAGACTACAATTGTCTTTATGTTCGTAACCTGGCAACTGAGGATTGAGGAGATGCAGACATCACTGCAGCCTTCACACAAAGGACGACAGCATCCATCTCAAGAAATATTCCTGACACTGTCAGTAAAGTTGTTTCGAGTTGTTCTAGCTTCTCAGTTGACTGTGTCAGTGTGTCCCACTTGCTCAGCTACAGAATGAATCAAGGAGATGAAAGATCACATCAAAGGGTTCATCATTACAGGCCAAGACAGGGTAGCTCAGGCACTGTGTGTGTTTCTGGGTGTGAGCTTAAGCCCAGATTCCTTAATCAAGGCTTGTGGCAAATGAAACCCATCTGGTGATAATCTGGGAGATAGATATCAATATATAACAAAAACATGTTTGTCTCATATAGAAAACACACACTATGGAGATGACACACCTTCTCTAGCAGCCTGTGATACCACTGGGAATTGAGCTCAAAACTTCTGAAGAGGCTGGCAGTCCAGGAGACAGAGATTGTGAAGTGTCTACTCTCACTTACAGCACATAATTTATAAACCCCAGTGTTCTGACCACCCCAAGAACTCAGAACAGACCTAGCCAACCTCCACAACATAGCAGGGTGGACCTGGCATAGGCACATCAAACATTACACCCCATACAAACATGAGCTCCAGGTCTGAAGGGAAGGGGAGTAGGAGCAAGAATTCCAGCCTAGGTAAAGAGGAAGCGAGCACCTCTTTGAACTGTCTGGCAGCAAAGCCCTTCACCGCTGCTCTCAATCACACTTCTGCAGCACCACCTCACATTTAGATAAGATGCACACAATGAACCTGACAGCGTGATGCTGCACAAAACGCAGGATGGAAGGGAGGGAAAACAGAGAATCACAACACCAGACTCCTTCTACTCTCAGCAGTGGTGACCTTTCCCTGCTGCAAAATCAGAGCTAAGCATGAACTAACATGGATTCCTTATGAATCAAAGCACATGACTCTGCCTGAGTGAAGAAAGCAAAGGGCAAGACACAGTGGACTGCCCTTTCTGGGGAGACAAATGAAAGAGGATGTAGCAGTTCCTCTAAACCTGTTCGTGTGGATACAGGTCTGAGATTAAGCTCACTTGGCTTGGAAGCAGCCACCAAGGGGCACTCCAGGACATCAAGTTTAAACTTCTATACAAGGCCTTCCTGTGGTGTGTGAGAAGAACCAGCCATAGACACACCTTGCAATAGGTTACAGGAAGTACCCAGGTCAGTGACCAACACTGCTGGGGGAAGAACACACTGTGCACTGTCTTCCATACTGAACACCTAAACCAGCCTAACGTTCCACCAACATCACCTCTGACCTAACTGAGTCTTATACGAAGTTCCAAATGCTCATCACGTAGACTCTCCTCTTGCCAGAGTTTCCTGCAACCAAATGTTATCTTCTTATTGCCATCCATCAGGAATGCAGTCCTGGAATGTCCAGAGTCTGGACAAGAGGAACACTCACGCCTTACACTTCCCCTTGGAAGACTGTTAGCTACCCAGAGAACAACCTTGCAGCACTGCAAGGGTCCCTTGCTCCTTTGCTTCACTATGGGATTAACTCAACAGCCCCACTGAGCACAGAGAAACCCCTCAACGGCATACACTGAAGCCTGTATTTTATAGCACTTTCAGCAAAACTCAGTGAAACATCGGTGTTGCATGAAAACTCCAAGATAACAAGATAAGCGTTTGAACAAACAGGATTTTTGTTGCTTGCCCAAATCAGTCCCTCCTGTTCTTAAAGCCAGGACCAAGACCTCTTGCCCCACAGCACAGCCATCAGCATCAAGAGTGGGCTTCAAGGATGGGAAGACAACTAGCCAGAACAGCCATGTGCACAACGAAAGGCAGGAGAGGAAATGCCCATATCATGCCTGGGGGTGCAGGATGAGCTAAACACAAGCATCTTAGACTTCTGTATCTAGAGCAAGTTCAGCAGAAGGCCACCAAGATGGTCACTCCAACTTATCATGGAGCATCTGCTGTGTCAGCTAGACATTCCTAGCAGAGATCTGGGCCAGCCCACAGACCTGCACTGCACGACCTCCTCAGAAACCCTGGCTGGCAACTTCTCTTCCTGCTGCACGCCCCATCTCCATCCTCCCTACTGCTATCAGTAAAGCATTTGACACCGTCTCCCAC
>NW_010114170.1:0-226 GCF_000699245.1 Pterocles gutturalis
TCCCCGTGTCCCCATGTCCCCAGTGTCACACCTTGTCACACCGTGATGCCCAAGGTCATCGGTGCCCCGAAGCCACAACTGAGGGGCGTGGGGACAGGGGGGACACCAGGAGTGGGAGCACAGCGGGGACCCTTTGCTGTCCCCAATGTCCCGATGTCCCCAATGTCCCCGATGTCCCCAATGTCCCCATGTCCCCAGGCCACACCAACAACCTCCACTGCCTGGC
>NW_010114171.1:0-4318 GCF_000699245.1 Pterocles gutturalis
AAGCAGTCTGTGCTTAAACCACGACAGGAAATCATTACTTTTTTCTAATTTCATGTTCCTTGAAAAAGTTAATTAAATCAGAATTATACCTTGACAACACATAACACCAGCAAATCACAACAAATGCTTATCGACTTTATCTCATTAACGAGACATGAAAGAAAGAAATTAAAAAGTTAAACACATATTATTTTTCCTAAGGGAAAGGCATGTAAACTGTCATATAACCTTAAAAAAAAAAAAAGGTAATACCTTTCTAAAAGTCTCATGATGGATATATCTGTCTGGAAAATTCCTTCTTAGAAGCCTGAGTGTGTTGGCTGTCAGTATAGCGTAAGGTTAAATTTACTTAGATATGATTAGAACTGAGTGAGTTATTCTTTGTCTTAACTTACTTGAGAATTCAGTTTTTATATTTGCTCACAAGTTTGGTATGACTTCATTCATAATTCGTAAGTGCTTGACCAATTATTTGTATTAAAGAGAAGAATTTCATCCTGCAACTCATTTATCAACTATTAAATATGAATATTTTATATTCACTGCAGCTGGTCTCAAAAGTTAAATTGTACTTATTCTGTGTTGGGACTGGATGGCCTAAAGCTTCCCAAGCGTAAGAAAACTATTTTGTTTGGTTTGACTTTTTTTTTGTGAAAAAAGTTGTGATTTAACAAATATAATTAATATTGCTCAATGACTTTTTTCTCCATCCAAAAAATAATTCCAAGGTGAAGTGTGGCCACACACTTTTGCAGAAATAGTTGAAGTGAGCCATAGAAAAAAGAACCTCCTTTTTTCTCATTTTTTATGATATTTTGTGAGAGAGGGAATCTTACAAAGCCTCTAAGTTGTTAGAATGGCACTGAATTTGTGGTTATAAGATCCTTCCTAGTTTAAAAAAAAAAGCAAAAACAAAAACTTTTTCACAATGGTAGCTCGTATAAAAACTGGATATCAATACAAAAAGAAAATAGGAGCAAGAAACAAATTTCTGAAGCAAGAGATTATTCTTTTCAATAAATGTGGAGCCCATCTATTGCTTTTCTCTGGCTCGCATGAGCAATTTGTCTTGAAGAGGCTGGCCAGTTACCAGCATTACCTCCGTTTAAGTATGGACTCATCTTATCTCCATGTGTGTTCCAAACTATGGAATAGAGACAACGGATTTTTATAAAGGATAAATAGCACAGCGTGGTGTTTAAGTCATGCATTATTGAAACTGTATTTCCCGAGGAGCCAGCCATTTTAAGTAATTAGCAACTAGTTTGTTAGTTTTCCATCCTGAGGCAAAGCTGACAATGGGTAACTATCTACTAAAGTTGTCTGCCATAGTAGTGGCTTCTTCCATAGATGTTATGATGCAGACTTAATAAATAGTTTACTGTAACAATATTTCATTTTTGAAGAGGCTGAGCAAGCAGCATAGGAGTGGTGCAGCCATTAGGAACCAATTGCGACAGAAAATTGGTTATGCTTACTGGCATTTTGAACTGATTTTCTACCACTCAGAATGGAGAATACTTTCCATTTGACAAATCATTAGCAAGTACTGTGGCTTTATCTTTCCTGTTGCTACATGACATTCTGTTCTCTTTCAGTCATCTATGCATTTCGTGTTTACATCAAGATTATCTATTGCTGGTCCATTGTTAGACCAAAATCATCAGTTCACATGCTTCCACTCTTATCTGGTCTAATAACACAAGGCAGAAGGAGTAAATAGGGGTGGTTCCTTCTATTGAAAAGTAATTTCAAATTTTAAAGACTGTTATGAATTTTCAAAACAGCAAAAGACATATAAGAAATCCATTACTGAAAACACTATTTTAGCAAGACAATGGGAAAAATTATGAACTGAATAGAAGTATGCTGAAAGAGAAGGCTTGTAGATAAAGTAATTCATTTAGCTACACTCAACTATTTGCCTACACTTTTAGCATAAAAAGAAACACAAGGTAATATCATCATGATATACGGCAATATGACAAAATCAGACACTGATTCCATAACAGTATAATAAAATAATGGAAATTTTTAAGTGTTCTGAGAGTATCATATTTTTGTCTTTATTAGTCATGGTTTGAATGAATTTGCAGTATAATTGTAGTTACTTCTTGAGGCTTATACCAGCCTTTAATTCAGTCATTAACTTTTTTTATTATAGTGTGCTTAGGAAATCATTGACTCCTCATTATACCAGAGTTATTTAGTTTAAGTGAGCGCCTGTACACTTAAGGCTAAACAGGGCAGCAAACAGCAGAAAATGATAATGAAAATAATGGTATTGGGAATAGGTATTCATCAGCACAGTATGAAGTACAACAGCACTGTGCAATTTTGACAGTACTGTGTCTTTTTCACTTCTCTCCAAAATCTTCATGCCGACAACAATTTTGTCTGTCAGAGGAAAGTATGTGTTGTTACAGCCTTTTGTAGAAAATGTTTTTGTGTGTATATACATATATTGAAAATATATAATTTCCTACAAGTGTTTCTGTTTTCTGTTCTTTGTGTTTCCTCAAGGCTTCTTATATCCAATGAAGAGCAAAAGTGACACTGCCAGATACCAACATCAGAGAGATTAGGAAATTTAAATTATAAATAGCACAGGAAATAATTCATAAATAATCCATTGGCTAGAATTTGTGTGCATAAAACAATGAAATAACTTTTTGTAATCTTTTCAAATATACAAAAGGATTTGAGCTTGTTCACCTACAAATTGCTAATAGGAAATTGAAATAATAATGTTAAATAGTCATATCAAAGAGTATTTTGCTGTGATAATTGTCTGTCCTCATTTCCCTCTGATTAGAGCAATCACTGTCAGAGAAGCATATGAACTATTAAGTTGATAAAAGGCAATTTAAAATTTAGATCCCTTTGAGGGTATGACTGTACTGGAGGAAAGGGTCGTCTTCTAAACAGCTTTTAAATCCAGAAAGTCAATGATTAAGCTGCTCAGGAATGTTTTCCCACTACCCAGAAGCTAAAAGGAGGAACATCTTTTCTCTCACTCTTGCGGACACCAGTGCTCAAATTCTGCTGCCATATGTGCTGGAAACTTTTTTTATTTTCATTTTATATAATCATCCAGTTTCACTAAGGGGAATCTGCCATCTGCCTAACCCCTTACTAGATATCCGACTGTTTCACCTTGAAGGGATTGGCTTAATTTTTTTACATGCTGACATAAGCCCAAATTTGGAGGCTTGAAAAGGGTTACTTTAATCACCAGGGGAAACTCTACATAATTCTTCTGAGTTTAATAGTCCTATAGGCTTGAAAACTGCTCTAAGTTTACGTTTCTGGTGCACATGTTTTTTTTTCATTGACCATGGCTCATGACCATAGTAAACAAGCACCCTTATAATACCTACAAAAATATAAGAGATTATGACATTTTAATTCTCACACCAACAGTTAAAAGAGACAGATCCAAGTACATTTAGGACGTGGTTTGTCATGTAAAAGGGGGTAGGGAATATCAGCATTAACGCCTCTATTTTCAACTATTATTGGAACATGAGCATTCTTTGGAGTTGTCATGCAATTTGCCCCTCCCTTAAAGCACTACAACTCTGGAAACTCTTTTCTGCCTTATAATATCATGTCAGAAAAGGATTAATTTCTGGTTGATATGTTAGTGAGTCCTGAGGTCAAATATGCCACAGGTTTGTGTACTACAGCTTGCTCTCTCTTTTGTTGACTTAGAAAGCAGACCTCTCCAAAACAAACCCCTGAAGATAAGTGCATTCCTCCACTTATACATTTACCATCTTTGATGAATCCAAGTTGGAGCTAAAGAGAGTAATTCTACAAATATATTCATCTGTTCCATGGCTGTATGCACATGAATATATGCCCTGCAAGAGATATCACAGAGGTAACTTTAAAATGGTTTAGATGCTCCTACACTAGCTTTGGAAGTAAGAAAACATGTATCTGATTACCTATGGTCACAAGGTGTCATTCTTGCTGTTGATGAATTTGGATGCTAGATTTTTCCTCTTTTTGTGATTTATTTCTTTTTAACAGTTCTTTTCTTCCACTCTGGAGATAACTTAGGCTGGTCGTATTACCTCATTGCAAGTGAAATAGAATACTGGAACTCCAGGGCTCTTTCAAGAAGACTCAACTATTATGTGGGGTAGCATAAAATGCTAAGAACTTTATAGAACAAAGAAGCTTAAGTAGAATACAGAAATGAGAAAAAGTATGAGTATATGGACAAGATTTTTGCAGCCTCTATATTTTTCATATTCATTTCATGAAACTTCCAAGTAGACGGATGTAGTATGTATTGTTAAAGCAGGAA
>NW_010114171.1:4349-37079 GCF_000699245.1 Pterocles gutturalis
ACTTCAATTTGTTTACTGCAGTAAAGAGCTCTCTCAGTGATATCTAGACTCCTTCACTGTATTACTAGCATTCAATAATTGTCAGTAGACTAACTGTAAAATTATTTCTACAGGAAACAATCTCTGCTGTGTACATAAATTGTGTAGCATTGTTAAGAAGTGTACTTTTTTGCTGGTCAGTTATAAGTAAGGCAAAACCTGTACATATACTTTCCCAGAGGCTTGTGTAGCTCATTTATGAAGTTTGAAAAATTAGAAGACAAGACCTTCCTCAGGTCTTCTCTACTAGGTCATATACAAATCCTAACACAATACGAAAACTTGCCATGTTTAACTGCACAACCCACCATTTACACAGAAATTATCTTTCTGAGTTTTTATTCGAGCCATGGAAACTGCAAAATTTTAGTGGAGAGACAGAACTTCTAATTACATATGACTCTTGAATGGATAAGATGCCTCCTGGTTAAGTAAGAAATTTTTGGTCTCTGGTGAAGAGAATTCGAGGTTCAGTAAAGCATGAGGCAAACAGAATCTGAAAATTTAGTGTGTCCATGTCTTACAAGTCTTACAACTACATGGGCATAAATATTTCCTAGCTTTACAAATACGTATTTGTATATACAGTTCTATTTTCCAGGCCCTTGTCCCTGTGTGGAAGAAGGACTGTCTCAGTCATCTTACGCATTGTAAGCAGTTACATTACTAAGTGGTTCATACCGGACAGATTTCCAAAAATATCCCTCTGCATATTTCCTTTCCTGCAAAGATGAACAACTGAGTGAACTAGTAGAAGTTACAGTAACTGTCTTGATGTGCCAAGGATGGATTTGGAGTTCAGTACTTTCGGATGTCCAAGCACAGATGCCCCCATTACAAATTGCCCTCTTGTGAACAACAACAGGTTCCCAGTGGGATCTTCTAACATACCTAGGTGCTTTACTCCCCCTGACACTGTGCTGAGAATTAAAGACTCACATGTTTTGAAATTTCATGAGCACCTGCATGCTTTTTAAAATCTGCCCTCAAATCCTCTGAGGTCTAACTCCCCACAGGCTCACCAGAACAACTCGTGCCTAGGACTTCTAAGAATAAATTTCACATGTATTTATTCAGCACTTACTGAGAGAAGATGATCCAGCAGTTCCTCATTCAGCTCAAGATGCTCTCCTGTACAACCATCCAAAATGTAAAATCATTCTGGCATAACCCTTTTACCTTTGTTTCTCAGTCTCCAGGTCTGTGGCGTTCTTTCTTGACAGATAATTATGCCCTATTCTCCAGCTGTGCAGGAGATCTTGTATATAAGATGTTCTCAGAAAAGCCTTTAGAAGCAGGCTGTTTTCTGGTGCAGGAGATCATGTTCTACAATTCTGATCAGTTTGAAGTGAAACACTAGAGGAAGCAGAACTCTGTTAGACTCCTTGGCTCTGAGTAATCACTAAGAGCCAATGGTGCCAGGAATAAATCACATGAAGAGGAATACTTTGAGCACAGGAATGGAGCTATGAAATTTTCACTAGAGTTGGAATGCTCCAGAAACACAGAGGACAACAGGAGAAGGTTTAAACAGCAACCTACTTTTGGGTACATAGAACTACAACACAAGGGATTTATTGCAGTTTAAAAAAAGCTATAAATCATCATTCTTAATTTGAGTCTGTGGTCCTAGCTCATGCAAATGGCAGTAAAATATGTCAGGGTAGCACCACTTAGAAGTGAAAAAAATCAACACCCTTCCTGTTTACCTGAGCCATGCAAACGTTTTGAGAGACAATTTGGGGCTATTCCCTGTGGCAAACTTTCCATTCCATTGCATTTACAAATGCTTAGGCACATACATACAGAGAGTAAAATGCACCTAACCTATGATCAGTGAGCCACTACCTGAGTCACTGTGGTTTATCTATCTAGACAGAGTCTCAGCAATGGGACCCTGTGTGACGGGTTAGCCCTTGGCTGGGGGCCAAGCCACACACACCCGCTCACACAATTCCCACCCCCATCCAATGATAGGGGAGAGAATTAAAGGGGTAAATGGGAAAGAGGACTCGTGGGTTGAGATAAGGACAATTTAATAACTAAACTACAATAATATTGAAAATAATACTATATACAAATATACAAATGAGTGACACACAATGGTACTGCCCCACCCCACTCGACGACCAAAGGCTCAGCCTGTTGCTGGCTAATGATCCCAGAACACACTCATGATTCCCCCAGACAGGGGGGTGCACCGCTCCCAGAGGCACTCACGGAACGGAGATAACAGTCCCAGCGTCCCGGACCAAGAGCTGACTGGACTGGGGGGAAAACGACCACCTGGCCCCAGCTAACGATCCCCCTGGAGAGGGAGGATCCCAAAACTCACAGAACGGAGATAACGATTCGAGCGTCGCAGACCGAGAACTGACCGGAGTGTGTATGGGGGAGAAAAGGCGGAGCTAGAAGAGAGCACCGAAACCGAAAACCACTGGAACCAGGGAGTGAAGGCAAAAGAGAAAGAGAGCTCTCCCGGAAGGGTCCTCACCTATATACTGGGTATGATGTGTATGTTAAGGAATACCATTGGTCACTCTGGTTCTCAATCTTAGCCTAAGAGCAAATCCTATGCTAGCAGCTGGGCTGTGTCCCCCCTCCCCCCTCAGGCCTCCCCCCGCTCTGTCTGCAGAGAGCAGAGAGGCTGAACGACCTTGGCAGCAGAACAAAACATCGTTCTTATCAGCTCTTCTCCTGAACATAAATCCAAAACACAGCCTCTTGCTAGCTATTTATGAAGAAGAGGAAAAAAAAAAAATTAAGAGTTAAACTTAAGCAGTCTGTGCTTAACCCAGGACACCCTGGGAGGTGGTGGGGTGGACTCAAAAGGTAATGTAAGATTTCGTAATTTCTGATTTTAAAGCCCTTCTGCTTCTTAGAGTTTACCAAGTTATTTCAAGCAAACTAATTTGAGGAGAAATTAGTTTGAGGAGAAACTATGTAAGTTAAACTTGCAAAAGTACAGAGAAAGAGGAGGAAAAAGAGATAGACAAAAAACTCAAAAAAACAAGCAGAAAGCAAACAGTGAAAGAGTAGAGAGTGAAGATCCCAGCTTTCCATTCTGAGCCTGATCAAATCCTACATGCAGTGAAGATTTTGTTTGGAAATTGGTACAGTATATTCAGACTACTGAAAAGCACGCATACACATTTTAATAAGCTACATCAGATTCTGCATTGAATCATTTGTTACTATCTGATTAAAAAAAAAATAAAAAATTGCTCAATACCAATCAGGTGAGATTTAAAAACTGGTAATTTAAAAACTCCTCAGTCCTGAGGGGCTGTCATTGATACCTGCTTGTTATTTGCATTTGGCAGATGCTTAGCACTCCAAACTGAGGAATGAGCTCAACTATGGCAGTATTTTTCAGCATTCTCTATAGAGAGCAGATAAACCTATACCCAAAAAGCCTGTCTTGGCATTTCTGAAGGAAAGCAACTCCTCTTGTGCTTTTCTTTAGGCCACTGAACAATGCTGCCCATCCATTTAATGTAAACTTGTAGTTTTCTACTCCTTCTGAGAAAGTCCAGCCAGCAACTGTAATACTTCTGGAGTTGCAGTTCAATGAGATTTGGTTTTCTGAACAAAACCAATCAGAAAACACAATTTCTGGTCATTTCTGGTCATTTCTGAGTGCTAACAATTAGCTCACCTGAAGCCACCTCAGAGCTGGACAAATAAGGAACTAGTACTGGTATTTCGTCAAATGGGTTTCAAAATATGGAAATACTATTTTTCTGAAAAGAAAAAAATTACTGCACAGCAGTAACATCAGACAATAATGGGGCAGAGGTTCTTTGACCTTCAGATATTAGCATTTAAAAAAGAAAATTGGAATAAAAAGCTAAAATAATGTACGTAAGGTAAGACACAAGAGGTGATGGAGAGATTTTTTTAAAGTTTTTCCGTTGCGTTTTATGTTTCTGGCTGGTTGCCAAGGTTTAAATAGGACATCTGGATGAAAAATAGAGAAGTTAAAAGTGCCCTGCTTTTAATTCTTTATTTAGAAGAGAGAAAAAAAAAAGTTTTAAATAAGAAGGCAGCAGCAGAAAAACATCTACTAATAGCAAGTGAGCACCAGGTGTCTTAGGGAGCTGTTCTTTTTACAGTGTGTTGAACCAGGAAATACAGGGTAAATTTTTAAAATTTAATTGGCAGTGTCTTACTCATTTAAATATTTCCAGAGATTTTAAGAAGAAAGGAGATTATATGTACATATATTTTAGTGAAGAATCTAAAAAGAAAATTAAAAGGCACTTAAAATTGAAAAAATTGTGTGTCGCTGAAGATCCTTTCTTCAGCCAGATAAAGGAAATGTTGAATGATCATAAAAGGTTTCTCTATCTTAAGGTAAGTTAGTCAATAGCTTATACTTTAATATTGTCTGAAAAATTAAAACAGGGTTGTGTTTTAAGAAAATAAGGACTAGAGATCAACTGTCAGAAGACACCCACAGTTTTGAGTTTTGGAAAGCACAATAGCCCAGCCACTAACCACATACTTGGGAGTAGGCACAAGAAGGTCATAAATTGTGCTCAGTACCAACTCAAAAATAGCATAGTAGACACCAGAGACAGTGGAAACTGTCTTTGTTTTTATAATGACCAATATCAGAGGACTAGGGGGTTCAGACCCTCAGCTCTGTTTCTTAGGCAGGCTAAGAAAACATTTCCTCATGCTATGGTTTGCGTTCCAGAAAAATGATGAAAAGCTAAGGGACAGGGTCTTGTTTCAGTATTAGAGGCAATGTCCAGGTGAGTTTCCAACTAGATAGAAAGGTACAACATGGAGTGTGACTGTCCCATAGTCAATACTCAAACAATACTCTCTATATAAATCCTATCTCTATTCTACAGCTACTTTAGCATAAACCCTTAGATATTCAACATTTGCTTCTTTCACATAAAAGTTATCACTCATCAGTATTGGTCACAGAGAGGGAAAGTGGCACTGCTCCAATCAACATGGCTGACCATAATGACCACTGATGATAAAAAAAATATGCCAGGTTTTCAAAAGTAAACTACCTAAGCAAGAGTTTCTGGTAGGAAGACAGATACAGATTTCCAACTAATGAACTTCCAAATTCAGGATGGCAAGTAACTTGTGCTGCTTCCAGTCTTGACATCTACTGCTGTCATAGGCAGAGGAACTGTAAGTGTGCTGCAGCACCTATCAAGCAAGTTCTGATGCTTCTGTTTTTTTGAAAGTGCAAATTTCAGCTTGTTGCTGCCATATACACCTTCTTAGTTCTATTAAAAGAATGAGGACACATGCCAGACTGTAATTCAGAACTGCCAAGAATCCATACGAGTGATTTAGGACTAGGAATTTCCATCAGGGATATGATCCCCATCTTCTCTTGAAATCGAAGAGCTGTATGCACAATAAAACAAGAAAAAAAAAAAGCAATCTGGAGATAGTGAATGTAGAGCTCAGTCATTTCATAAAACAATGTCTCCAGTTCCTTTGAGAAAAATATACTGCAGGTAGCCTTCATTTCAGTCTATACACAAGTATCCAAAGAACACAGCGGTCACAGGAAGAGGCAAATATGCACCAGCCAGAATCACAGGGAATGTTGCAGTGAAACACGTGGGTTGCTTCAATTATCCATGCTCCTTGATGAGTGAGGATTGTATGCACTTGAGATGTCTCTGCAGGAGGCTAATAATGTTTTAGTCTTTGGGATATCAACCATAAAGAGGAGACTAAACTAGAACATTTAAACTACAACACTTGAGTTTGGTGAGGATTTCTTTCAGTGTCTATGCTAAACCATGAAGGCAATGATTTAGATCACAGTACAGGAAGAATATGAAACATCTATTGCTTATCTGACTAATGAGAGTGAAAATGGGACCTTTTGCAGAGTTCTAGAAGAGAATGCAGGCTCTCCATTCACCTTTCAAGTGAGGAAACAGGTGCAGCCTAGAGGACATTATTCCTTGGAAGCTGTGTCCTTGACAGCTTACATGTTAGCATCAATTTATTGGGTACCTGCGGTCGAGGAGTAGAAAGCACAGAGAAGAAAATGCTGAGACAATTTTTCATGCTTCTAGCAAGTATGAAAAGATTTTGGTTTATGTCCACTCAGGTGTTCAGTAGCATCCACAATGCAGATAATGTTGACAGTATAAGTACTTGAAATTCTATATTCATTTTTCCCTACTGGGGAATCCCATCAATCTGTGCTGAAATGGATGTGGGTGTTTTTGTTGTTGTTGCTTGGTTTTTTGCTTGGGATATTTTTGGGGGCTGGGCTGTTTTGGGTTGGGTTTGTTTTTTGGTTTTTTGGTTGTTTTTTTTTTTTTGGTGCTTTACTTTGTTTTGGGTTTTTTGGTGGCTTTTCCCTGTTTTAAGTAAATGTGCCTTTGGGATTTGGTTAAATAGTGACCCAACTTTGTTTTGTGAGATTCTTTATTGAGGGGCCATCTTGGTAAGTGTGCCTGAGCCTAATGAATATCATACCAATAGATCTTCTGGCTCCATAACACAAAGTAATTATTGAGGAAAGTCTCATTTAAGTGTCTTTGGGGCAGGTGTCTTTGTAGTAGTTCCTTTATGACTACCTTTCTCTCACATTTATAGATGTTAGAGATGTTATAGAGAGACAGTGGCATTTGCCAGTTCTTTGTGGCCATAGACTAAATTGGTTTAGGTACAAAAATTCATTTCTGTTAATTTTCTGGGTTGCACCCCGGACCCTCTCAGTTTAGCTTTTAAAATCCCCTAGTAGTTCACTGTATGTGATCTACAGGATCTGAATTTCTCTTAAAGCAACATTGTATTAATTGCACTAATTCAAGTCCCAAATTAATTCCCTGAAAAAGGAGAATCTTTTTTCTCTTTTGTGTATAGTTTTAATGTTCAATGCTTCTAAACAATGTCAGCATTAGACAATGTGATTCAGTAGCTAAGAACAACGTTTTTATAGGCCATACAGTAAAATCTTTCCTTTGTTTTGGCATGTGGTATCAGTTTCTTTTATACCTTCTTATGGAGAAATTTCGGTTCCACAGTGAAAGAAAACTAGATGGAGTCACAGAAATTTGTCAGATGTTTTGTTTGCAGTTCAGTTTTGTTTGGTCTTCTTTATTACCTAGAGACAAGTGATGGAGATCAAAATATTTCAGGTTGTTTGGAGACAAAACTTAATTCAGTTTAGATACAAGTTCTGTTAGACACAAATCTCAAGTAAGTAGAGGATGTGGTTCCAAACTTTAAAAGTTTAGAATTAGCTCACTGGCTTGTGTTCAAGGAATTTGGTATGAATCTATCCCTCATTTCAACTGGAGACAATGATTTGAATATATATATATGGTTTTCAGTATTGCAGCATCTGAGAAACAAGATAGGGTATCTGGTTCCATGACTGAAATGACTATGTCTTGCTCTACAGTGTAAATGTGAAATGCATTATTCTACTCCCATACATTTACTAGACTCTCTTAAAATGAAGTGAACTTTCCTCTCCCGTAAATTATCATTTCTGCAAGTGATGGTAAACGTCACAGTAAAGTATGGTCTTGAGACTTGTGATCTTTATTTACCTCATTGCAGAAGTAATTTGTTGGACACCTATCCCAGAAGCAGAAGCAGGTTCGGCTAATAGTTCCTTCCAGTATTTCAGAACTGATTGATTTTATAAAATAGCTGCATGTCCCTAATCTTTCAACTGCCACAGGGTACTACTACAATGAAAACCTAAAATTGTCACCCACATTGGTCAATTTGCCAATGGTGACTAAGGCTGCATCACCAA
Source organism: Pterocles gutturalis (assembly GCF_000699245.1). NCBI lineage: Eukaryota > Metazoa > Chordata > Aves > Pterocliformes > Pteroclidae > Pterocles > Pterocles gutturalis. Next base: position 12,160 of record NW_010114171.1, read on the forward strand.
CAGGAAAAGTTTTAAACTACATTTTTCGCTGGTCTTACAAAAATGTCAGCTGCACAAAAATGCTTCTTTTTCACAACAGTAGTTAATGAACAAACAAAACAATCCTACAACCTGTACAGCTGTACAACCTTCACTATCTTTGCATTTCACAGTTTTTCTATGTTGACCATTTTCTACACTCTATTTCTTGCATACAGAGGAGGTAGTTAGTAATATTCAGTCTGAATAAAACTAGATTAGGATCTGGAGAAATTAAGATCAAATGTTCAGAATAGATCTATTTCTAATATTAACAGGACTACAAAATTCTCTCTTGAAGAACTGCTTATTTTGCAGCACTCTTTCTCCTGTAGTCTGTTACACACAGCTTTTTTTTTTTTTTTTTTTTTTTTTTAGGTAAGGAAATTTGGATAGCAATCTCTTTCAGTCTTCAGAAGTTCACTGAAATATTCCTGTATAGTATTTCACGTGCTTTCGCAATATTCTCACATTGTGTTCTGTGAGAAGTATTGTTGCAAACATAATGAGCCTGAGGCAATTGACCCAACTTGTACAGTGGTATAAACTCTAAATATTTTATTGCTTTCATTTTAAATAACTTTTCAGGACAGATAGGAAATATTTTGTTCCACCTTCATCAGTTGGAGTTGCAAAATTAAAAGTTTAATTCTGACCAGGTGAAATAGTAAAACTAAGCCAAGACTACGAAACTCAGATTGCATAGTTCAAGGACATTTCCTAATTACTAGAAGACATATTATAGCTGAGTCTAAAAGTCTGGCTATGACAACAATAAATATACCAACACAAACATGATATGCTTGCAGAGAAAACTAAGAAAGGTAGAGAAAATAAACACATTTCCAAGGAAGGGAATGACTCTTGGGGCAGGATTACAAGGAAAACTGTTCTTAGTGCAGACAACACACATACGATGGTATAGACCTGATAAGCTTCTTACTAGAACAGACTCCCAGGGCAACAGCTATCTTTCAGGAGGTCCTCTGAACACTAAATAAAATAAAATAAAATAAAATAAAATACAATGATAAGGTAGGAAGGGAACTCTAGACGGAGACTCAGGAGCAAGTCAGCTTTTTCTATGGAGAGAGGAATGAGGAATTTGAAAACAAGACCGTTATGGCTCACAGCCAGACCACAAAAGCCTTGGGACCTAAAAGCAACTCTAGTTGATGGGCACTCAGTAGTAAGAGACCACAAGTGTCTCTTTTAGATTTATCCAAGTCCAGCTAAGAGGCAATCAGGTTAATTAATTAGGTTAATTAATTGCCTCTTGCCTGGCAAGAATTTCAGAACAATGAGAAATTGCTCAAGTTAATTCAGAGTAGCGAATTAATTTCCCAAGTTCTACAAAATCTTGGGGCTCCCCTCTATTAATTTTATGGATGGTCCTTGGTGCCTCATGCCTTCCCTGATCCCTCTAACTACCTCTAAAACACAAACACCCATCTTGCTATAATATTTTCATTTTTCTCCTTTTCTCTGAGGTCATATATCGAAAAAAAATCTATCCTAAAAAATAATATATGCATACGTAAATGGAACTCTTCTGCAATGGTGTATGATTACAGTCAGATCTAGAAATAAATTTGCTTAAATATTTTACCATTTTTTAGAGAAATATCTCCTTGAAAAATTCTTTATTGAACTACATAACATTTGGTCTTTTCTTAGTAATATTGTTATAATTCCACCAGTCTTATATGTGCACTGTTTATGAATAAATTTAATACTCTCCTTAATCATATTTTCTGTTACATCATCTTTTATTTGTTTTTCTGGAACTAAACATGCTGAGATTACAGAGAAAGCTCGAACTAACTGTATGTTTTTATCAATGTAGTTCTACATGTCCTGGACACTAAGAATATGCTGAAAACAAATGAGATGGTCAGGCTTTTGCGAAGAAAGAAAAGAAACATCCAGTAACAAAGAAGAAAAGAGTACATAAGTCTTGCATTCTGGCAGCTTGGTCAGGAATACTTCCCAGGAGTATGGCGAAGAATTGATGTGTCTCTTCTTACACCATTAGAACTGTACCAAATAGTTTCTGTGTTTCTGAGTAACACAACATTGTCACCAATATGCTTCCTCTTTCCTTCACACCTCTGTAGCTCTCCAATATGGAAACTGTATACTGAACTATACCGAAGTCTCAATCATAATAGGGGAGTTCTGGGCACACAGAAGCAGAAACTGCAAATTTTCAAGCTATGAATACTAGCACATACAGAAAGAAGCAAAGCTGAACAGAGGCATGTAAAATGCCTCTTTGACCTTTGGTAAATATTAAGCGTTTGCATCCTGTTTGGATCTGGTCCTTGATATTAATCACATTTTGCCAGTCTAGCAAGTCTCTTTCCATGGATCCCTGAGGTCTTTTCCAACCTTAATGATTCTGTGATTCTATGATTCTATGACCACTGTAGAAGCAAGTATGCATAGAAAGTACTGCCTGAAATATCAGTTGCAATAAAAAGGTTTATATACACATATATATATATTGCATATATTCCTCTTTCTTCACCAATCCTTCCTAAGGGGTATTAGTCAGAGAGCATCATAGCAAAAAAATGAGCTTCACCCTGTAGTAGCTGTCATTCAATGCAGTTTGACAGTTTGTAGGTTTGCGTGGTTTCTCTGATCAAATCAACCTTGTACACAATGTCAAACATTTGGGTCACATAATTTGCAACGTGTAAGTTTGATAGACCTGCAAGATGTGAGGTAGATAGGCTTTGTAACACAGCTATACAACAATGTGTAATTTTATTTTTAGATACATGACTAAGTCTCACAAAATATTTCATACCTCTTGTCAGTCTATACATGCTTCTTCAGAAATACTAGACTAAATTTTCCATCCTGCCTTCTGAAGAAGTCCCATAATTGTACCAACACCTTTCAACCTCACATTTATTCAGTAATTTAAAAACTGCATGCAGATCACTAGCTCTGAAAATATTCGGATAGCTTTAAGCTAGGTGTAAATTTTAATCTCCTTCAAATTCGTTCCTGTTCCATGAGAGGAAGAATATGAGAAAAAGAATTTCCTGATTTCTGTAGTTCTGGTTAATTTTCCCTTGTCATACATATATATATATGTGTGTATGTATGTATGTATGTATATGTGTGTGTGTGTGTGTGTGTGTGTATGTGTGTTCGTACACCCTCACTAAGGAATTAAGTGTTTTTCCAGTCTGGACTCATGCTCTGGACTCATTTCTCTTGTTTCTCAGTCTTGTAGAAATGTACCTGAACAGCAGATCCAAGATCTGAAAGCTATTGTTTTCTGTTAATGCTTTTTAAAATTAATTTTTATGTTTTTTTTAATACAGAAAATCTTGCCAGAAACAGTATTCGTAGATGCCTACATGATTCATATTCTGAAATATGTTGCTTTGTTTCTCATGCAATGCAGACTGAGTCCAATGCTTCCCTTCCCCCAAAATAGAAAATAATTTCAAGTTTTGAATCTATTTTTCCCAAATCCTGTCTAATCTCTGCCTTTTTAGTCTAATGGTCCTCAATGTCTTCTGGAAAGTGGATAATACGAAAACTAGCAGCAGTATTCTACAACAGTACAATATCCTTCCTTTACTTATAAAAGGTCTTAAGTTTTATTTTAGAGTTTTGGATTTGGAAAGTTACAATTTAAAACCTAGAGAGATGGAATCTGCACAAAATCCGCATTTACTCCTATTGCCTTTTTTGTTTTGTGATGGCAGCCAAACACCACACAGCTGCTCGCTCACCCTCCTCCCTTCCAGGAATGGGGGAGAAAATTAAAGGGGTGGTGGGAAAAGAGACTCATGGTTTGAGATAAGAACAGTTTAATAACTAAACTACAATAAAATTGAAAATAATAATGATAATTATAATAGCACTATATACAAACATACAAATATATAAATATACAAATATACAAATGAGTGATGCGTAGCGATACTCCTCGCCAGACAATGGCCAAGGCTCAGCCTATTCCCAGTTAACCATCCTGGAGCAGGGGGACTCCTGAAACCTCAATCCTGGAAAAGAGATAAGAGTCTGAGTGTCTGAGAGTCCAAAAGCCGATTGAGAGAGAGATGACCTTGAGAGACAGCAACTAGCCCAAGAGAGAGAGAACCCTGAGAGCGAGCACTTCCGGACAGAACTCTTCTCACCCTGAGAGAGAGGTGACCCAGAGGGAGACAACCTGGAGGAAGAGAGAGTAATTCCAGACTGATCCTCTTCAATATACTGGGCATGACGTGCATGATATGGAATATACCATTGACAAATTTGGGCCTAAATCCTAAACCTAAATTCTAATCCTAAACCAGTAATTGTGGGCTACGCTCCCTCCCAGCTTCTCGTGCATGTGCAGACACTGACACAGCAGAGATGCTGAAAAATCCTTGACCGCCCTGGCAGCAGCTATAAACATCAGCATGTTATCAGCCTTCTTCTCAGCATAAAACCAAAACACCACCTCTTAGTAGCTACTATGAAGAAAGTTAACTCCGTCTCAGCTGAAACCAGGGCATATGGAAACAGAACAGTGTTGTAAAGTTTTACTAATGGACTACTTTCTCAACTGTTATGAATACTAACTCATTTTATGTGAATATTAAGACCCGTGAGACTGGCACGATTTGTCCTCTTGTTTTCCACTTCTTCAAGAACTGTGTTCTCTAGGAGCAAGACGCCTAACTCCTTCCCAAGACAGCCATGCAGGGGTAGCAGGAGCTTTCTAAGTCTCATTGGTTCATGTGAATCAATGGTTTCATGTGAACCAGATTCCCACTTAAAAGAGAAAAAAAGAAATTGCAAACAAATAATTATATTTTTTTTCCTGCTTTCTTTCTCCAATTCTGTATTTTAAACTCCTGCTCTGGAAGAATTTAAGTTAATGGACTGGGATCTCTGAAAGAACACAGGTTGTTAGTTCTTTATGTGTTTTGTCTATTTCTTCAGTAGATATCTTCAGCTGTTTTAAAGACAGAACATTCTGGCAGTTGGAAGTGAAGTTAACTGTTCAAAATCACCTGTCAGGTTTAGGGTGAAGCTAGGAAGATTTATTATTTATTATACAATAAATTTACCTCCTGTTTTACTATTCATCCATTAACATAAAATATTAATTTTTATATATGCTGAGAGCAAAAGAAAACATTGTATAACAGGTCATTTAATTAATAACTCCCATGTTTTTGAAGGTATCTGTAACAGCAGCACTCTACCCCTGGTTCTAATAGGCAACATTCATTTCTGGTGAGGCAGTTGTTAGAACACTTTGCTGTATCAGCCATGTGAAGAGAACTGAGCACAATAATCTGAAAAGTTTGACACAGTGTGAATTGATTTTTCTTCTTAACATTTCAAGACCAGTAATGATAAAAGGTGAACTCATAAAAAATTTTATACAAAAATGAAGAGAAAACAAATTAGCATTTTGTTAAAATCTGAAGCATGGGAAAAGGAGACGCTTGTGTAATTCTGCATATTACAGCAGAAGTTCTCTGTTGTGGTTTTATGCTGCTGCAGTGCCCTCTGTCTTTTAATGTCACTATATGCACTTAATTATCCCATGAGATACAATGGTTTTGTTTCTTCAGAATCAGGACTAATATTTCTGTTAAGTGGGGTATATGCTGTACCAAAGAGATAACAATTTACAAGCTCTTCCCAGAAACTAGGATTTATTTCATATCTCCTTATATAAGTGCATGAGTTATTTAGGCCATTTTTGTTATTATTATTTTATTGGTTAACTTCTAATATTTATGCTGTCATAACCTAAATGTATCCATTTCAGCAACTGAGAAAATCTATACAGACTGAGAAAGACATTTTGTTGATAATGTTAAATTAAAAACTACCGGGTGTTTTATTAACATAGATAAAGGATCACTTCAGCTTATAACTGCAATAATGTTTGTGTTATTACACTAATTATCACTTAGTAATTAATACTGTTACCATTAAATCCAGAGAGCTTTATGGGTTTTTCTATATACTTCAAAGAAATACCTACCCCATTGGTTTGTATCATCCACAACATTCTGAGGATTTCGAATTCTGGTCTCAGACATCCCATCTGTAGACCCTGGGTAATATGATTATTGAAGATACAGAGCAATGGGCTACTTAAATTATTTGAATCAAGAACCTGTTTTCAGTAGGGAAGAGTCCCCTTTTTATATACGGAAAGGAAAAGGTCAGAAAAGACAGTGCTGAAAATACCTTAAATTGGCAACATTCTAAAAATACCTATGCACGTTGCTTTTTCCATAAAGTGTGAGCTTTGAATTCTCTTAAAAAAATATATGTAGCCCACTTTTGCTTCAGGAAACTTTGTTAGTGTGTCAAAATGCTGTATGCTGTTTTATGTAAGCCCTATACTTTTGTATGTAACACATACAGGTGATACATAGCACATTACAGCAGTTATTATGCCCCCTTTTTATGAGGATTCATTCTTTTTTTTTCCCCTGCCCTTTACACTCTCCTGTTTCCTCAGTATTACAACATAACCCAAGAGAGCTCTAAATGATGCATGGCTAGAACAAAGACAAGGGAATCTAGGGCACTGCCACAAGACTAGACAACCTTCGTTTCTGCTGTAGCATGTAACAATGCAGAGTATTAAACATTTACACATCTGGTTGTCAGAATTGCTTATCTTGTCCTTTTTTTTTAATAATAACTCCTTGGATTTTACTGTAGCATGCAATCTGCTCCTAGCAGGAAGGAAATGCAGAAGAAATGCTTCCAGCCTCTGATAATCTTTTTTTCCCACAGAGAAGTAATGTATATACATTAAAAACAAGGAAAAGAAAACCACAAAACAACAGAGAAAAAAATGTAGATACAGCAGATACATTTGTCTTCCTTCTCATTCTCCAAAATCTGATTATACAGGATTGTTTGCAAAAAATTGCACAGACAGATGAAAATAGCTTAAAAAAATCAGGAAGTACTATGGTTAAACTTAAAACTAACAGTTACAGAATTTTCTTTGTTTCCTGAAGCATCTATTTTTAGCACCATTAAAGCATGTGTATTGTGTAAGATGTCAAACAATAGGAAAACATCTCTCTAGTAGTGCTGTTCATGATTTTTTTTCCATATATCTTCAAAAAATAGTGACAAGTGAAAATTTGAAAACCATTGTTGTAAAAGTTCAACATACCAAAATGCCTGGTGACAAGATGTTTTCGCTATTGCCCAGCAGAAATAGCAAGCTAAATAAAACTGCACTAGGTCAGTTATTTGGCTGGCAAATCTCCTTGAAGATGACAGAGGAAGTGGCAATGGTGATTTAGTACTTGGTTTTCTTCTCTGTGTGATAGTAATGACCTAATGGTATCACACATTACAGTGAGGTGCTGTGCTGAGACAGGCAGTTAGTTTTCCTGGAGTAGTTAGTAGCTGTAATTTTTCTGCCAGGAGGTCCAGGACACTTTTGGATCAAATATGGATTCTACCCAGTTCGATTCAGCAGATTGCATTTAGTTGCACACAACCTATTCAGACTATTCTGTTGTTTTAGAGGTGACACTGTTTTTACTCTAAGTTCTTACTTCATCCAGCTATGAGTTCTTTCATCCTTGCAATGCCTTGTTCAGGAGTTAACATGGTGCTGCACACAGCAAGAAACAATCTATATATGCAAGGTAGGTACACGCTTGTGAAAGGCTCATTTCCTCAGCAGATATCAGTGACGTGAGGAGTCTGGTGTGCAGCCCCACTCCCGGACTGACTTCTGTTGGCCTCATCCCACATGGTGGGAAGGAAATCTGTGCCACAAATGGATGGCACCCACCAAGATGCTTCAGTAACAGGTATGTGCAGATCTCATCCTGTAGTTCATAGTCTGGGCACAAGGTGTGCTTCCTTCCTAGTGCTCTACAATACAAGTATTAAACTGTGCCATGGAATTAAAAGCTGTGTTACTGTAAAATGAATGCTCTCCTGGATGTACTCTAAGATTCCCACTGATTTCAGCATCTCAGGGTGTATTACAGAGCAAAACAAGCCAACACAATGAGAATGTTTTCCAGATCCATGATAGCTTAGGGAAATTGATTTAAGTCCACTCGCTCAATTCAAACTGTTAGTCTCAAATCCAAGGAAGGAAAACAAAATCAATATAGCCATTTGAGAAGCTGACAATGCTTGCACCTGACTTGGGGGATATTAGAGTACACAACCAGTACTTATTGAAGTATGTGGAAAGATCATTAATATGATGTAGTTCCATCATCCCTGCCAGGATTTTAACATTTTCAAGGAGTCTATAAGATTTTGTTTCTTTTTGCCTATAAAAAGATGTCATGTCAAAAAGGTCGTGCTGAATAGTCTGTTATAAGTATTGAAGTTATACCTAAAATACTCTTCCATGCCCAAGTTTTCTTTCTGGACAGTGCCTCCAGAAAGAAATTATTGAACAAAGATGTGGCAAGCTGTCTCATTTGATTATGTAGCATATGTACACTTCCAGGCTGACAGCAGTCCTGCTCCAACTAGAAAACTGTGCTTGACAGACATTGGGTTAAAATGTGTATGAATTTTATTTGAAAATACAATTTAAAAAGCATTTCTAAGAAACAGTCAAGATTTCACAAACTTATCAAAATTACCTGAAAGTGGGATCCTTTAAAAACAGTATGTTTTGACTGCTATAACTGAAAGAGATATGTTGATTAGATATAACAAAAAAAAAAATCATAATTGGACCGAAAAAAAAAAAAAAAAAAGCTTTAAAAAAGATTTGTTTACATCAAAGTTTGTTGTAATATCCCTTTTACAAAACCACTGCAACTTCACTGGCTTTAGTTGAGTTATTCCTGCTCATCCAGCTGCAGTAATGGAGGAGCAGGCCAAGTATCTGTGACAAAATAGAAATTTTCAAAGTTATTCATGCTTTTCTTACAGTGTGTGCTGCTATATCATTTTAAAGTAAGGCCAAACACTATCTTTTCTTCCATCTAAGAAAAGGATCTTCTGGTTGCGGACACCACCCCTCCCCCCCCTTCACTTTACATGAACTCAAAAAAACCTTTATTTCTAGAGTCAAAATAAAAATTTGATTTACTTAAAGTACGTACTAGGTTTTCTTCTCTTAAATTACATGGGTAAGCTTTTTAATTATAAAGATCTTTCAGAAGTGAGTGCTTGGCTAACCCATCACAGTGCTGAAGCCCACTCTCAAGAAAAGTTCATGGTTAACCCTCTGGCTTCCTGTGTTGCTAAAATCAAAGAGCTTGTATTTTTTGACTCAGACTAGGTGAAATGTCAAATATCTGTATTTAAATGGAGTGTCTTTAGACTGTGTGCTAGGAAACAGAAGTACTTTTTTTTTTATCATTCATTTGTGTTGCTGCTCTTGGATATGAGGCAAGCAAGGTAGAAATTAGAAATGCATAGGAGGGAAGACTGAAAAGCCTGTAAATACAAACTCAAAATGAGTGACCAGAAAGGCTCATCAAATGTCTCAAAGTGTAACTGGCTGTTATAAATCTTATAATTACAACTTTAGGAAAAAAAAAAAAAAAAAAAAAAGCCTTACAAAATCTGAACAGATGAGCTAAAAGAAAAGCTGGTTTTACATAATGCCATATGCTTCCATCTTGATGATTCAGTTAATTTTTCATTATTTGTTACCTTTTTGTTCTGAGACATTTCTGGAAACACAGAGCACTAAGGTCTTTTGAGATATTTCGGTGATAAATTTGGTGAGAGATAACACAGTGAGCAAATCCATAATTGCTTATGTCCTTGTTAAATTATGTTAATATAATGAAACCAGTAAGTATCCTTAGACAATTTCTTGTCAGCAATACAGAGTGAATCCTGAACTGAATGAGGCCAGTTGCAGACCATGTCAAGATGCTCAGGACTCCTAATACAGTAACTATCTCGGTATTCACCAGCAGGTAATGACAAGTGAGTATAAAGACTGATTATACTGGACCGAGAATAGTATGGTGCAAGAGTCAACAAGACAAATACCTAGAAGAAACTGAGTTTTTTATGCCTTTTAAGGAAATGTCCAGTGGTACAGTAGAGAAGATGAGTGAAGTAACAGATTTCTGTAGAAAGCATGACATGGTCAAACTGACAAGGAAGGAATGGGATTTTAGTTGCTGATTTTTCTTTATGTTACATAAGGATAGTGCTATCACCATGAAGAGGCCACATGACAACCAGATCTTGCACTCTAATCAATTTTGGATTTCCCTGTTTCAAAACTCAAAGATCCAAAATAAATATTTTGTAAAGAAATTTATTTTGACCTAACAGGAGTATTCTAAATGTCAGATGCTTGGAAGAAGGACACAGAAAAGAAAAATATATCAGAGGAATTTCAGTATTGCTCTGTTATTAAATGTTTGATTATCATTTTGTCCTTTCAATGATGTTCTATTTTAAATATTTTATTTGTTGTTAACTAAAAGAGCAAAAACCAATAAGTTTCAAATATGTTTTTTTTTCTCATTTTGTCAAAGAAAACTAAGTATCCCATCAACTGCAAAAAGTTTTCAGTTTGTCCAATACAAAAAAAAGCTGAAATTATTATACAGATTTATTTTTTACCAATTCTAAGTCTATTCTGACATCAGGCTGTGCTCTGAACCTATTCAAGTTATGAATTGCACAACAATTAAAACAGATATATATAAGAAGTTATCTTCTGCCAGCAACTGACAAGACAGCTCAGTGTATGAAATACAGGCTCAACAAAGTGATGAAGAGGGAAGAAAAATGAAGAGAAAACAGCAATAAATGCATGAAGGCAATAAAGCCTTTAGTGAAATTAGTTGTGATGTACTGCAGTGTCTGTTCCAGCTGTTGGTTTTATTTTTTTTCACAAAAAACTTTTCCCATTCCCTTTTCCAATGAATCTCATTGCTACAGTTTTTGAGGAAAGCATTGTTTGAGAGAAGGTCACAAACTGTCAAGAGGGAATGGAGAAGAGAAAAAGGTGGAGGGAGCTTTATGCGTCAGTGATGTCAGATACTTTATGCAAGCATAGGAGCACAAGCATTTGCAGAGAAACAGAACTGTGTGGTCCATTACTGACACACAGGAGCAATTCACCTGGTACCTGAATTTAGACAAGGATTCTTTCTTTCTTCCTCAATAGCTGTGATTCCCACAGCCCTAATGTTTGTTATCCAGATAAGCTTTTTCTTTGTTTTTCAAGAGTATGGGAATTTTAGAAAGATTTATCTCATTTTTTTTGTACTAGCAAGTTTCAGTTTCTGCACTGCATTGCATTATCTCATTATGTATTAATGTTCCACATAGATCATATTCATGCTGATATTTATTGACCAAGCTTTTGATTTCCCTTCCCACGTACCATGTTTGCTTCATTGGTAAAACTCTTTTTATTGCATGCTTTGGAATATGCACTTTATTCAGTATAACTAACTCTCATTTCCACATCATTGTGTTGTTATGAAACATTGACTCTAAAAATGTTTGTCTGCCTTTCTTTAGACCCTGCTCACTCCTATGTGTGCCAAAGAGCCTCAGTTTTTTCCTTTATTCCATTCCTTGTTACATTCTTTTATACATAAATACAAATATATAAATGTATATTCTATTCATATTTATGAATAAGTAATTATGTATTTCATATCTATGCTCACAAATGAACATACATACTTACCTGTAAATTCTGAAGCACTGTTTGATTCAACGATAATTATTTTCTACTTGTTCGTCTATTCTGTGGCGTGACTCACCAAAAAGAACAGAGAGGAATAAACAGCTAAGGTATTTCACCAGAGATAAATGTAGATAGTTGTAAACTAGAACTACAAAACTCCCTCAGGCACCTAGTGCTGTTATTAGTAACTGAAGCACATATAGTCACTAATTACAACCATATGGTTCTCTTTGCACTATGCCAGGTAAACTGAGAATTACAAAAGTATATGAAGTTCAGGCAAGTCCAAGACAGCTGTAATCTGGTATTCTGAGTCTGGTTTTAGGGCTGTTCTTTCAAATGCGTCACATTGATTTAGTTGCCCAGTAAAAAAGGAAAACCAGCACAAATTAGTCTCTTGATTCCTGTTGACAGAGCTCTATTGCCTTCTTGCTCACAATCTGTTATCTCTGTAGCATTTTTCATTACGTAACTTTGAAATACCCCAAAATAGTCCCATGGTTTCCTGGGAAGAAGTTCTACAGTACTTTCATCAGTTTTATTTTAAAAATATATATAGAAGTATGACCAATAAAACTAATGATTTTAGCAAGCCAGATCCCAAGACTGTTTTATCAAAATAGGCCCTGGGCCAGGCTGACTGGCACTGCTGCCGGAAAAGAGAAAAAGATAGTAATGGTATTCCTCTTCCTACGCAGTTCATCCCACGAAGATCAGACAAAATTGCAGATCCTGTATTAGGCAAGATCTGGAACATGTTCTGGATTTTGATTTGGTGACACACAACAACTTACTGACTTGGACTAGAGTCTTTCTTGGTTTCTCCATTGATCCATAGAGTGGCCTTGGCTAAATAACTCATATCTTGTTACTCCTCATCCCTTTTACCTTCTATAGCAAGGTGTTTGAGAAGGAAGCAAATCCAAGTTACTATCCGTCCACTTTCTGCTTTGTCCATTTAGGTTGTAAATTCAGCTGGAGAACATGTCCTGCTATGCGTGTCTCTACTAGGCTCACTGCAACAGGACATTGGTCCCATTGATGTCCCTTAGAACACACTATGATGCCATCAGTAGCCATATACTCCCCACCTAAGAAACCCCATCTATTCCCCTTTCAAGTCAGGATTCTCATCGGTCTACCCAAAAGCTCTGAGAGTGAAGAATTTTTTATTTCACTGCATGGAGGGATGTAATCCTAAAGTGATTTTGTGAAAAACGACGAATGTGCTGCAAATGTGGAGAAATACTGCTTCTTGTAAGTGCAAGTAGAAGAGGAAAATTACCTGTGGGTACAATGAATTCTGCTACTACTTATGGGTTCTGGCAGAAGCAAGTAGTCTATTACCATACTGGCAGAGTCATCAGTCCTTTAGGAAAAGAGACTAAGGAAAATTGCTGAAAATAAACTAATGTCAACTCTAAAATGCCAGATCTTTTATTTATGGGGGTTTTTTTGGAGCAATGGGTTTTCTTAAGGTTAGGGGTTTTATTGGTTGAGGGATGTGATGGGTTTGCCCTGGGCTGGGGGCCAAACCACACAACCTCTCACGCAATCCCCACACCCCCTCAGAGGATAGGGGAGAGAATTAAAGAGGTAAAGGGAAAAAAAGGACTCATGGGTCGAGATAAGAACAATTTAATAACTAAACTACAATAATATTGAAAATAATAGTACACACAAATATACACATGAGTGATACACAGTGATACTGCGCCCCCGCCCGATGACCAAGGCTCAGCCCACTCCCGGCTAAGGATCCCAAAGCAGGGAGAGTCCCGAAACCGCACTCACAGAACAGAGATAACAGTCCGAGCATCCCATACTGAGAGCTGACCGGGGTAGGCGGGAAAAGGCCTTGGGAGAGCGACCACCTGGAGCGAGATGACCAGCAGCAAAAGAGATCCGGAACCTTCTGGAAGGTCCTCACCTATATACTGGGCATGACGTGTATGTTATGGAATAGATTATTGGCCACTCTGGGTCTCAATCCTGAACCTGAACCAAATCCTGGGTTAGTAACTGGGGCTGTGATCCCTCCCAGCTTCTCCTGTTTGCAGACAGCCAGAGAAGCTGAAAGACCTTGGCAGCCACGTAAAGATCACTTTTTATCAACTTTCTTCTGAGCACAAATCCAAAACACAGCCTCTTGCTAGCTATTATGAAGAAAGTTAACTCTGTCTCAGCTTAACCCAGGACAAGGGGTTTTTTGTTTGGTAGGTTTGTTTGTTTGTTTGTTTTTTCCTTTTTTAATTATTTATTCTTTATTTACTGTAAATGTACTTTATAGATGAAAAAAGTTATCCAGTTGAGTATTCCAGTTTTCTTTCATGCAATTGAAGGAGTCTGTTTACTTCTCTGCTCAGGGCAAAAAGAAAGATAAAATCATAGAACTGTTATTCTGTCTTTATTACAAAAATATCTGGCACATAAACAGTGATACAGGATATACAGATGGAAAATGTAGTGACTAATTCACCTAGCATCCTCTGTCACTGGAAGCTAGAATGCCTGACTGTCACGAATAGCTTATTTAAGGGAAAGAAGGTAGAGAGCAAACTTATGTTCATCTTGGTGCAGATTCTAGTGAGACATCCAGGGAAGGGTACAAGTTAATGACAGATAAAACTGCTCACAGTCGCAGTTGGGAACAAGAGAAAATTCTTTCACTACTGTGAGTGCACTCTTTCTGGGAGTAGACAGAGTAATAACAAAACCACAAATACAATTATTCAGCTGTGCAGTTTGCAAAGAGCAAGATTGTTCTTTGCAACCCGAGTGAAAAAAAGCAACCAAAAAAAAAAAAATCATATTAACTAGGTGGGATGTTTCCAGTAGTTTTTGTTTCAGTACCCTCCCTGCCTTCTTTCAATTTTCTGTTTCCCCTTATGTTTTCTTTGCTAAAACTTGAAGCCAGATCCAGAACTTTTATCCTTGTCTTCAGTGCTACCTCTGGAAGAGAGCTGACTGCAGGGTTTTAGGACATGTTTCTAGGACAATGAAAAGACAAACTGGATGAGAAGGGACTCCTGTGACTCTGAGGAAAGGTTTTGTCACAAAAAAAAAAAATAATTAAAAAAAAAAAATAGTTTCCAGACATTTTGGGTTGACCCTGCTGGAACAGTGTTATTACAGAATTTGAAGGAGAAATTAATTTTCTGAAACGATTGTTCCGAGAAACAGATTGTGATAAAGACATCCACAGACTTTTTTCTTCTTTGCTTCTTACAAAATGTTGGAAACATGAATATCTATTCTCCTTATGCACTGTTCCTAACATTTTTAAGTATATGGAGTTTAACACCTTTTATATAATTTGTCCTCTTCCCCAGCCATGTGGAATACAAGCTTTTAACTGTAAAGTCACTTTGCTCACAGAAGATAAAATATCACTCTTTTGTAATAACACTAAAGAAATCTGTAGAAATGTGAGCTGCCTTATTAAGTCAATATTTCCTGGACATTGCACTAGGTCTATCCATACAGATAGATACAGTTTTTCAAATGTTTACTTAACCATTCTCCTCTTTTGATATTACCATGAGATAATTACTGCACGTTTAACCACCACCACCACCATTTGCAATGCAAGGTAGGAAAGGAACTTCCCTTAATAATATCTTTTAAGTTCTTGATTTGGTTCTGCACAATCTGATTTTTATACACTGTGCACAAATTGTAGCCACTTCATCAGTGTCTCATTATTTTTGTTTTAACAATGCACTGGCAGTGATTAATTTCTAAAGACTCGTAAACAAAAACCTAGCCTTGAAAGTGATTAAAGCTTAGATGTAAAGTATGTGCATGCACACGTTAACTAAATACCATTATTATAAAGTCAAACACTGCTTCAAAAAGGAACATTCAGATGGAAGAGGGTATGCAATAGCAGAAACAGAGTGCAGTACAGTAGTGTTAGAGATTTTCATTAACACCAAGAATACATTCATATGACCTGCAGAGAACAAAGAATCTTCTTTGGAGTGACATTGAGAGGTAACTATAAGAATAAATTAATTCTCAATTAATTTGATGCAAGTCTGCTATCATGTAGGGCGAATTTCACATACTTTTTTTAAGCTGTGTTCCACTGAAGTAAATATATTACCCTAAGTAACTATAGTGACACTTATTCTTGTAAATACAACCCTAAAAAGACAGGACTTGTAAGGCTTTGTGTACTTCTTGGTTCCCACTCTGAGCTGAATGTTTTGAATTGTAGTACTGTCAATCTCAGTAATAACAGTGGTATTCAATTAAATGCTATGATTAAAGTAATGAAAAGATATGTTTTATAAATCTATGAAATGGCTTCTCTGCTATTTCACATCTAGCAACTCAATATTGAAGCAAAACTCTAAGATACAGTGACTGTGAACACAGCATCCCATTTGATTTAATACCGTCATGAGCAAGCTGGAGTTGAAGGATTCATATACTGGCAATGGTGCAGGCAGTGAAGCATCCAACAATTAAGACCATGAATAGTGTGTAGAAACAAAGAGAAAAGAACACTGAAGACATTTACTGGGAAAAATTTCTTTTAGTCCCAATGGCAGTATTCTGCACAAGAACAAGCTGTGCTGAGAAAGAGAGGAAAGTGGAAAAATGCAGCCTACCTCAATAAACAGAGCTATAGGAGCTTTTGTCAGCTGAAAGGGCCACAAAAAATGTGGTTTTTACAAGTCCTTGACTAAGTTGTACATATGGTTACTATGGGAAATTAATAGGATTAAACAAATCAAGCTGAAAGCCAAGCTTGTTTTGAGTTCTGTTTACAGTGATCTATACTGTCATTGAATATAAATAAATGACGAATATATAACAAAAGTTTTGCTTAAATAAAAGTTAATATTCCAGAAGATGAGTCACATAATAATAAGAAGAAAAGCTTTTTTTTTCCCCCACTCTCATTCCAAGAATTACATATTTTGTTTTATGGTTTTCTTGATTAGATAGTGTTGACATTGGAAATCAAGGTGTCAGTTTCTGAGCTGTCAAACTTCGTATTTTAAAAACATTGCTCTGTGATAATATTAGCCAGGAGATACTTTCTAATGTAGAATTTGGTCTAAAATAAAAGAATTAAAACCCCAACTACATTGCTATTATATCTGGGTCTTTCATTCCAACCTCATTGTTGACATCAAAGAAAAACAAATTTATTTTTAAAAGATTTGAAGAACAGAGAAAAATAGTGTCTGAATTTGACAATGTCTCGCAAATTTCAGGTGATTGTACATGATTTAGAATCTTCTAATGAATCCTGTCGTTCAGACTGAAATTCAAGGGACAATTGTGTCTTTTAAATGTTTATGCCAATCAGTATAAGGGGCAAAAAGAAACAGTCACTGTTGAAATGGATAGGGAGAAAACAGTTTAATAGGAAGTCTTTGAAATGTGTGATCAGCTTTTCTGTGAAAAAAAATCAGTTGGAAAAATCACTTTTATCAGGTTATCATCCCCCCACATCCTTCATATTTTCTCATTATTTTTTGATTTGGAAAGTTTTATTGCATTCTAATAACTGGTTATATAAATTAATGATAAAATCGGGTAACTTCATGATGGAACACTGAAGTCACTTTGTATTAATCTTAAACTTCATGCAGAAGAGTAAGTTTCAAATTACATGTATGGGTATTTTGTTCAGAATTTTTAGGATTGTAAGATCACAGAGAGCCTTCAAAGTACTTAGCAACACAGCTGCTCAGGCACAATACACCCACTCACATGTTCTACAGCAGGGATTTTTTTTGGATTTTCCCCTCTCATCTCCCCCTTTTTAATTTGTTCTAAGAAGTAATTAGTTTCAATTAGTCATCATGAGACTTGTTACTGTAGTTTAAGTCAAAGACTAAAAAACTCCGAAACCATAAAGATTGTATAAGAATGAATTATTGAACATTTTATACCAGTTCCAGTGCAATAGATTTGAATATTCTAGGCTGAAATACAGCCATCAGGATTCAGCTTGCTTGTACTGGTTCATAGCTTGAACATCAGGCAGGCTACTGCATTTTTCCATTGGGAATGAATCATTTTCTGTAGTGAAATATTCTAAAAGAATCCCTTGAGGCCATCTATGGCGTGTATACAAAGAGGTATAAACTCTATCAGAAAGAAAAAAAAATAATTTGGAATGGCTACAAACTCAGGAGTATCACGAATGCAATAACATTTAGATCACTGATGTCATAAAGGCTGCCTCCTTCATACTATTCATTCAAATTAAAATCTATAGGGTAATCTGCTATGCCCCTTATAAGAGGTACTAGCTAAGTTTTGTCTTCACTGAGACTGTCCTACAGGCTCTACCTTTCAGCCAATCTTCTTCAAGATTTCCACAGTCTAAAAGCTTCTTAGAGAACTGGTTTTCAACATTTTAAATTGTGCGTGCCTGTATTCCTCCAGAGTAGTCTAGGACCATCTCTCTAACCATTAAGAATAAATTAATGAGCCTAAGTTTTCTCAATAACCTTTGGGCATTCAGAAATTACCTTATACCATGAATTCCTGAAAGTCTTCAGGCCACAGAAACACTATCCTAGCAGTTATTACAGAACAAGCAGTCTCCTCAAATCCTCCAATGGCTTTGTGCTGCAATTTCTGGCTTTGCAGATTGAAGCTGCAAACATGTTGCCTCAATCTTACTTCAGGGTTTATCATCAAAGAGTCTGTAAAAGCAACTCAGGGCTCCAAGACAAATACCCTTTCCATAATAGACTTGATTTGTGTACCCACAAATCTCCCTACTGTTGGAAAACTGCATACATTTCTCAGGAAAAGACAGTAAAATCACTCTGCATGTTCTGTCTGCAAATGATGATCCATCTCACTAGCACGATTGCACAGTAATGTTCAGTCTGCACTCTAATGAGTCCCAGATCAATGGCTGTGACATCCCTGTTTCAATATTGGTGAGTCTGGTCCTCAAACTGACACTTATTTACACCGTCTTAAGTGATGCCACTGTCACAGGATTGGCAACAATCAATATTTCATTAGTAAAACCTTCAGCTTGTTCTGACTGGTCAGGAAACTGAATGGTTGGCATATTGAAAATATGTTTTTTAAAATTATCTCTATGATTTGGTACATTGACTTTTGATCTACTCAACATAAGGTAACCCGATCTTTAACTGCCCAGGATTTAAAGCCTAATCTTCAATTGTTGAGAGCACTGCAAACTTTACATAGTATCAAGGAGAGGCACAGTTATCTAAGACATCTCATGCTGCAAGAATAAAATGAAAGAGAAATAAATAAAAATTTTAAAAAAGATAAAAAATCTGTTTCCAAAATAGTCAAGTAAATTAGCAAACATTTAAATGCATATCCACACATTTTTTCAGACATCAACATGTAAAACCGAAAGATAAAGATGCAAATCTCAGTAAGTTTTCACTCATAACATTCTCCTGTTTCATTGCTTGACTGTTTTTCATTCACCATAAG
Source organism: Pterocles gutturalis (assembly GCF_000699245.1). Classification (NCBI taxonomy): domain Eukaryota; kingdom Metazoa; phylum Chordata; class Aves; order Pterocliformes; family Pteroclidae; genus Pterocles; species Pterocles gutturalis. Next base: position 31,301 of record NW_010114171.1, read on the forward strand.
ACTTGTATTTTGGTTTTAGTCTTGGAATATTAAATTCAATGAATTCACAACTACTGCTTTTGTTTTTAAATTTCCCTTAAAAAGCTGTTAGCTACATTACATTCTAAGTTCTGCACTGAAAACTACTTATTCCTCAGCAGTACCGAAAAACATTTTCAGATTTAGAATTCCTAAGTACTGCAGTTTTGAACAAATGTATCAATGCCATAATTACTCAAACATTATGCTTAATTATTCATTACATGTATTATCCACAGAATATAGCCTTTTGCAGATTACAGAATAATTTAATTATTGTGTAAAACTCTTGAATTAATTACTACAGAGGGCTCAAACTAATAAAAGATTTTTCCTATCTAAGGTTTGACTAGAATTCATCTATTGCAATTATAAGTACATGCACTGAGTTTAAAATTATGTATCTTAATTAGAAATAATGAAATAAGAAGAAGGTGGCAAATCCTTGAAGTACAATAAAGATGTCTTGAAAGATCAGCTCTGATATCTAGTAACAAGATTTGCACATGTATCTCCAAGATTTTCGCATACAGCTTTAATGAAGATAAACAACAAAATATATGAGCCGTTTAAGTGAAGTCATGAAACACATGCAAATATTGTATTAATGTCTAACTTCTAACATTATGACAACCTGTCTCCCGACACCCTGCCCTTGACCAGTATCAGCAGTGTAGACAGACTGCCAACACTGTCTCCTGACACCCCGTCCCTTGACCGACATTGTCAGCAGAGGCAAGATGCTGCCCACATTGTTAGTGTAAGGTACGAATGATTCTCTCAAATCACACAGCTGTTGGTGGAGCCAGGAGGTGGCACAACTCCTACCTGTCCATCCTTTGCATAATTGGTTGTTGCTGCCAGACGACCCAGGACATTAAGTGTCGCCGGGAGTCCACCAGAGTCTTGGCATCACTTAGAACCCTGTGTTCGCTACCAGTGATCACAGTGTGGCCGTGTTGTTGCTCATGTTTCTTGCTGCCTCAATAAAGGTTTGGTTTTTAATGTGTTGTCAGATTCCACTACTGTTTGGACCACACGTTAAGTGTTAGATCTTTCTTGACAAGTAATCCTTTGAAAAAAACCTTAAGCTTAGCAAGTTTGCTGGTGCACTGGAGTAGATTTCATTATAGCCTCATGTATATGACTGTTACCATTGCAATTCTCAGTGTGATCTGAAAATATTTTCCCATAATAATCTGAAACATACTTTCCTAGGGACCATGCAGTTTTGGCCAGGACTGTTTTCTTTTGTCTTCACCATTTGTTTTTTCCTGAATAGCCTCCTACGTTCCTCTCAACATGAAGACTCCAACCTAGGGTCGCCTTTTACACAGGTTGTGAAATGAGATTTCTTTACTTTCCTCAACTCTGAGAGTAGGAACCAGAGGGCTGAGAAACAGCAAGCTGATCCTAGATGAACAACTAGATTTACGAGAGCAGTTTGGCTTGATGATGAACCATGGTGTTGCTACTGCAGTTATGGATATGACTTGCTGCATCTTAGCTACTGTTCCTCTTTGAAATAATAGAATTAATGTAAAAATTGAACTGATTTTTTTTTTGGAAAACATCATACTATTTTCCATTATTCATTATTCATCGTTATTTTCATTATTCATTTCTTAGTTACCAGTGAAGCACTGCAAAGTAATTTTCAAGTTTTTTATATGGAGTATAACTATGATTGGAATCAAATAACAATAATATGTTCAGGAATAGAACATTTTTCTCAGACATTTTTGGAAATACCTTCAGTTTTAATATCTAAAAAATAAGCCATTTTAGGAGTATTTTTTCACTAGAATTAACTCAGCTTATTGAAAGCAGGTCTCCTTTCACTTTTATTCCAGATACATTCTGGTGAAGAAAATTCTTGACGGCTCAGTAGAGTACTGTAATTTGACTTGTGACTGCAATTGTGTGTTTTGTGGACATTAGAAAATTTCAGATAAGTCAGCCTCAAATTCAAAATGGAAATATTAATGAAAAGATAACAATGGCAGGCACTTACAAATTGGAACTTCATTTCAGAATTATCTACAACCCTATAATATCTTTCCTACCACAGATAATGACACAATGCGTAGCCCTGGCAGGAAAAACTTTTAAGTGTATACTTAACTGTTAACATATAATCAAGTGCTCTTGACATTAAAGGGATTTATGCCTGCCCAAAGTGCTTGGCTGAACTAGGATCCAATGAAACAACATTTTAAAAGTCTAAAATATGAAAGCCTCAATAGAGAAGCAAGCATCTGGGAACCAAAGATTTGGCCCTCTTCTGTTTCATGTGTTTTGTAACTTTGTCACTGCTCAGTAAGGCTTCTCAGAATCAAAGAGTGATTCATGGGGCACGGCAGCTCAGGGGAAAAGCACTGTCCATGTCAGCTCAACTCATTTTTCCGTACGCATTTCTCTGACAGGGGTTCTTACTTCACAGAGCAAAATTGAGCTTCTAGTACTATGATTAGGATTTCTGAATGATCTTGTAGCACAGTTTCTGGAGTGGAGGCAGGTTGACTCTCCACCCATTTTTTGAACAAGTCTATTCTGTCTTTGATGCATGAATGTTCTTGTAAATAAATTACAAAGTAAATAAATTATAAGATTGTCTATCATATAAAGCCAGTGTCTATTCTTTTTCCTCCTGTGACCTACTTTTCCCATCTATTTTATAAACATATTCTACCATAGTTCCTTTATCTCTTCTGCTCATTTACATTCTATTTACATGGTAATTTTTTTCTCATAGGACTGTTTATTTTAAGATCTGTCTCATTCATTTGTTAAAATGTATATCTAATATAAGATTTTATATGATGCCATTAAAACATATTGAAAAACCATGAGAACTTTGGCAGGATAATTCTAAAGACTTTAATCAAAAAAATAGAACAGTAATGCAATATATTGTGAGGCCTATACATATTGTAAGTTGAGAATGCATAGCAATATATCTTGTGAAAGTGCTGTTAGGTCACCCAACAGATGTTTAATTACTCATTATTTGATTCTGAAAAAGGTTTGTAGGTTTTAACCATGAATTCCAGATGTACTTCAAGTTAGAGTGAAACAATACAAAGCCATTAAGTACCATATAGTCCAAAAATAAGGCAAACATGGTAAAATATACAACTAATATAATCTGCACCCATATACTACAGACTTAGCTCCTTTGGGCTTGTTTGTCGTTTATATCAGAGTAACAGAAAACTATACCTTTGTGTTACAAAATACAGTAGTATAAAGAATGAGTTATAGAAGGGTAATAAAAATTCAGAAGGCAAGTTGCTAGAGTGTAATACAGTCCCTCCAAAATTAAGAAATAATTACATCCCACAGGTTACAAACATACAAAATTTCTCAACTCATCCCTGCCAAATCAGTTTGCACAGTAGAATACAGAAGGAAGACATTGCAGCTTTGTAGGCGATTTTGAAATAAAAACATCTGGCTAAATTTGACAATGGCTCAAGAGAATATGGTTTGTGTTGCTTCATTTTTCTTAATTTCAGAGGGAGATTAGATACCTTCCTCTAATAAACTCTCACAAATTAAGGCAGATTTTGAATAAATGTTTTCCTCAGGAGGGAATGGGTGGGTCCAGGTGTATAGACTATGCACCTGATAGCCTCTATCCTCATTGTAAACAATGCTCACTATTTTTATTCAAGTATGTACCAAGTCAATTTGCTGAGCCCTAACAAAGTTTTATTGTTCTAACAATTAGATACAAATGAACAATAATATTAATATTTTTGTAGGAAGGTATTCTTGGGTTAGTCATATTTGAGTAAAAAGCATTAAAATGCTTCCGAAAACCTGGAGGATTTAAAGGGAAAAAACTCTTTCAAGAAAAAATAGAAAAGCAAAGTAAAAAATTTATAGGAAAATATAAGAAGTTTTCACTTTTGTGAACATTTGCTTTTTTAAAAAAAACATGGGTTTTACTTATTCAGTCCCAATACTTCACATATATATTTTATTTAACTTTGCAATATAGATTTTTCTTCTTTAAAACTGCATAGTGCTCCAAAGAAGGAGATTTTAAATATTTCAAATATGTGTAGTGATAAAATATTTCTTTTAAACTGCTACTTTTGCAGTGTTGACCTCATTTTTAACAGCTTCTGTGTCTTGGAGAGTTTTCATTATCTCACAGACAATCAGCAAGTTCACAGCCTCTTCCATGTGTCCCCATATAACCTCCCTCAGAATCCATACAGAGGAGGCACAGTGAATGCCAATCTTATGTACCACTGCAGCACTGCAAAACATCCTCACTAACAGCTCATTACAGGAGGAAGTGTCACTGCTATGTTGTGTAATGATGAGCTACTATAACAAGACAGAAAGAAGCTGGTGTCACTGCCTTATGCTTCCTAGACATAGTCCTTGAAAGCAGAGAAATATAGGCAAGAGTGCACTGTACTGTGCCTGACACACTCTATACACTGTAAGACTGTGTGGGGTTTTTTTTTTGTCTTGAAGTTGCTCCATCAATTCTGTGCTTCACAGACAAGCTAATGTCTCAATGTAGCAGTTCACACAATTGCAGGTTCTATGTTCACAAAACAATGCACCAAAAATATCATTTGCATCCAATTAGATGTCATTAAAGAGTTGCAGTCTTATTATTAGGCTTGCTACTTCAAGATATGTGCAGAACAGCGTATCAGAAACCTCCATGAAGCAGTAGTAGAGGTGTGATTTTTCCATCACCTGAAATAACCCTTGAAAAATATCTGAGGAGACTAAAGTGATCAGGAGTCACTCTAATTCCTCACCCATGTTTCTACAAATTTTCCAATTACCACTAAGCATAAGGGGCCTCAAAACAAAGAGCTGGATATTCCCTCTAGCAATGCTGTTAAAGGCCTAAGCCTGAACCAATCTATATATTATTTTCACTTAGAATGTAAATTTGGCTCTATTCTTCCTCATTTACTACTAGCCAGTTCTGAATGTGGGCAAGATTTTTCTAAATTGCTCAAATATATATTTTTTTTTCTATTTATTTTTCTCCTATTGAAATTACCAGGAAATCTTCCTTTGACAGTCAGGGCAATAAGGTCACAACAAGAGAAAGGAGTACTATTTGATATACATATTTTTTTAAGTCTTCCAGATTCTTATAATGGTTTTCATCTTCCATGGCTGGTTTAATAAATGAAATTAAGCTTCACTATTTTCCATGGAATGGAAATTAAGCTTCCATGGAAGTTGTGGATGCCCCATCCCTGGAGGTGTTCAAGGCCAGGCTGGATGAGGCTTTGAGCAACCTGGTCTAGTGGAAGGTGTCCCTGCCCATGGCAGGGGGGTTGGAACTCAATGATCTTTAAGGTCCTTTCCAACTCTAACCATTATATGATTCCATCACAGAATCACAGAATGTTAGAGATTGGAAGGGAACTCGAAAGATCATCTAGTCCAAACCCCCTGCCGGAGCAGGAACACCTAGATCAGATCACATAGGAACGCATCCAGGTGGGCTTTGTCTCCAGAGAAGGAGACTCCACAACCTCTCTGGGCAGCCTGTTCCAGTGCTCTGTCACCCTCACCGTGAAGAAGTTTTTTCTCATATTCAAGTGGAACCTGCTATGTTCCAGCTTGAACCCATTGCCCCTTGTCCTATCACTGGATGTCACGGAGAAGAGCCTGGCTCCATCCTCCTGACACTCACCCTTTACATATTTATAAACATTCATTAAGTCACCCTTCAGTCTCCTCTTTCCAAGCTAAAGAGACCCAGCTCCCT
>NW_010114172.1:0-688 GCF_000699245.1 Pterocles gutturalis
AAAATGGGAAAAAGGGAGAAAAAATGGAGTGAAAGGGAGGAAAAATGGGGGAAAAACAAAAAAAGGGGGAAAAGGGAGAACAAACGGGGGAAAGGGAGGAAAAACGAGGGAAAAAACAAAATAAGGAGGAAAAGGGAGAAAAATGGGGAAAAAAATGGGAAAAGGGGAGAAGAAACAGAAAAAATGGAGAAAACGGAGAAAAAATGGGGAAAAAACCAAAAAAAATGGGAAAAAAGGGAGAAAAATGGGGTGAAAGGGAGGAAAAACGGGGGAAAGGGAGAAAAAATGGGGGAAAAACAAAAAAATGGGAAAAAAGGGAAAAAATGGGGAAAAAATTTAAAAAGGGGCAAAAAGACAAAAAAGAGAAAAAAGTGGTGAAAAAGGGAGAAAAATGGGGAAAAGGGAGAAAAAAACAGGCGAAAAGTGACAAAAAATGGGGAAAAAAAAATGGGAAAAAGGGAGAAAAAACGGGTGAAAGGGAGGAAAAACGGGGGAAAAGCAAAATAAGGAGGAAAAGGGAGAAAAATGGGGAAAAAAATCAAAAAAATGGGAAAAAGGGAGAAGAAACAGAAAAAATGGTCAAAAACAGAGAAAAAATGGGGAAAAAAAACAAAAAAAAGGGAAAAAAGGGAGAAAAATGGGGAAAAAGGAGTAAAAATGGGGGAAAGGGAGAAAAAATGGGGGAAAA
>NW_010114173.1:0-285 GCF_000699245.1 Pterocles gutturalis
TCCTGGGGACACCCAAGAGTGGCTGGAGACACCCTGGAGATGGCCTCAAGGGGTTGGGGACATGTTGGAGACATCCTGGAGCGGTTGGGGCCAGCATGGAGATGGCCTCGAGGGACTGGGGACACCTTGGGGACACCCTGGAGTGGTTGGGGACACCATGAAGACCCCGTGGAGAACCCATGGTGATACTGGGGACCCCATGGAGATCTTGGGGACCCCACGGAGATGTTGGGGACCCCATGGAGAACCCGTGGTGACGTTGGGGACCCCATGGAGAACCTCGTG
>NW_010114173.1:332-804 GCF_000699245.1 Pterocles gutturalis
GGTCATCCTGGGGACCTCCAAGAGTGGCTGGAGACACCCTGGAGATGGCCTCGAGGGGTTGGGGACATGTTGGAGACATCCTGGAGCGGTTGGGGCCAGCATGGAGATGGCCTCGAGGGACTGGGGACACCTTGGGGACACCCTGGAGTGGTTGGGGACACCATGAAGACCCCGTGGAGAACCCATGGTGATACTGGGGACCCCATGGAGATCTTGGGGACCCCACGGAGATGTTGGGGACCCCATGGAGAACCCGTGGTGACGTTGGGGACCCCATGGAGAACCCCTGGAGACGTTGGGGACCCCGTGGTGACCCCGTGGAGATGTTGGGGACCCCGTGGTGACCCTGTGGTGACGCTGGGGAACCCCATGGAGATATTGGGGACACCATGGTGACATTGGGGAACCCATGGAGACCCCGTGGAGATGTTGGTGACCCCATAGAGACCCCATGGTGATGTTGGGGACCCCA
>NW_010114174.1:0-1829 GCF_000699245.1 Pterocles gutturalis
CTCTTTACCATTTAACCCTTATATTCTCTAGCCTATCATTGGGTAGGGGTGGGAATTGTGTGAGCGGGTGTGTGTGGCTTGGCCCCGAGCCAAGGGCTAACCCACCACATGCATTTTTGTATAAGTTGACATAAATTTGGTTTTGTGAGAGCACTGGTGGTCTGAAGGCAGTTATGAATCCAACAACAAAAATCAATCTAAAGGACAGTCCACATGGCTAGGTATATGTCTTAGGAAATTTCCACTCTCTATGAGCATGACAAGTTTGGAAATTGCAGCATGGCCAAACTCCTTGAAAGTTAAATTCTTTTAGTGTAGTTTCTTCCCAACTCTGTGGAAGTTAGCATTAGCCAGAGAAATACAGCAAACAAACGTCTGCTCAGGGGAACTGCAGTGAAAGGTTTAACAATGTTGGAGTTCCTGGGAAAAGGGGGAAGAAGAATCATAATGGGCTAAAGCCAGCTGCTTTTTTTTTTTTTTTTTTTTTTTGTAGAGATACTTAGAGGTGACAGTTACAATGAATCTTTCTCTTGTTCATTATTTAGGCTATCATTAGGTTCTTGATCCGCTCAGTATGACTACCAATGCACATGCCTCAAATCTCATCACAGACTGCATTGTTGTATGCATGTTCCTTTTTAACACTTTAAAAATTAACTGACCCTTTTACCTGGGTACATTTGGTACATGTGCCTATATCTTGTACAAACTGGTTGTCCTGTTGAGTGATGCTTACTCCCACTGACGTCTGCTGTGATAAGATGGAATGAGTCACTCTAGGTGTTTGTAAAGGTTAGCAAGTAATATATTCAGGGCTGCAGATAAATCACGATGCCCTCCTATGTGGCAGATGCTACACAGCAAATTGCTAAGAAATGCCTAAAAGTGGGTAAATAAATAGGTAGAATCAGCAGCTCTAAAATAACGTCAAAGGTGCACTTTCAGAAAGCTGAGCACTGTCTGCACAAAATAGTGACACTGTGAATGACCACTGAATATTACTTTGTTGTTAAGAATCTGGATACACCGTAGAAAAAACACTTTTTTACTGTCTTGTCACTGTACACTGCCAGTGTTAAACACTGTTCACATCCTGATTTTGCAGCTTTTACACCATGTCAGATCTGCGCCCTCTCTAGAGTATTTGCTAGCCAAGACAAAACAGCGTAATGGTTCTGCTCTAGCTCCCTCCACCTCTGCTACAAGAGTCAAAGAGACAGTTAAAATTAACTGTTTGGTTGTTTTTTTTTTCTTTTTCCTTTCTTTCCTTCTTTCTCTCTCTCTATATTGAAGGACCCAAGGAAATCATTGATCATTCCATGAAGGACTTGGTAACTCAGTATGTGGTATCTCTCCTCTGAAACACCACTGAAGAAAGGCTTTAACACAATTCAGAGAGGTACTATCATGTTCAGTTAGGCCAAATTTCAGAAGCCATGCAAAAGCAATGCTATTGTTGCAGTCACTGCAGATGACTGCACAGAATCAAACCGAAGACATTATCAGTCCAAATTCTAGTCTGTGATGTGTTAGCCCTTGGCTGGGGGCCAAACCATGCCACTCACCCAATCCTGCCCCCACCTGAGGATAGGGGAGAGAATTAAAGGGGTAAAGGGAAAAGAGGACTCGTGGGTTGAGATAAGGACAACTTAATAACTAAACTACAATAATATTGAAAATAATACTATATACAAATATACAAATGAGTGATACACAGTGACACTGCCCCCCCACCCGATGACCAAGGCACAGCTTGTTCCCGGCTAATGATCCCGGAGCAGGGAGAGTCCCGAAACCGCACTCACAGAACGGAGATAACAGCCCGAGCA
>NW_010114174.1:2073-18626 GCF_000699245.1 Pterocles gutturalis
TGTGCTCCCTCCCAGCTTCTCCTGTTTGCAGACAGCCAGAGAAGCTGAAAGACCTTGGCAGCCGCATAAACATCCCTTTTTATCAGCTTTCTTCTGAGCACAAATCCAAAACACAGCCTCTTGATAGATATTATGAAGAAAGTTAACTCTGTCTCAGCTGAACCCAGGACATACTCCTTACCATTTCATTCTGCCAAATTTTCCGCTGGTTTCTACAAGTTACCCCATCTTCTTCCAATGAGAAGTCATATAGTTCTGCCAGTAGAGTACAAGTTGCTACATTCTGTCTCTGTTTTGGCTCCATTCATTGATGAAGTATTAGTTCTAACTCGTGACATGGGAGTAAAACATGAATAGTCAAGGCTCTGGATTTTCTATGCTCTTGTAACAGCCCATAGAAAATTATTGCAAACTGCTAGGCATCTGTTCTCCAAGGTATGGACATCAGTAAATTCTGAGTGGAAGGAGGAATATTTACTCCACATTCCCATATGCTAATTATAATATACTCAATACCTTGTGTTTCCTGTTGGCTGGACCTAGACAGGTCCCTGTGCAGTCTAGGAATGTATTATATCACTCTGTGGATGTTTCTGTCATTGAGACTCTAAAGTTGTTCAGAAGCATCATTATAGATCCGCACATGAACTACACTGAATCATCTGATATATGTATTTGTGGGAATTGTTGAAGCCACAAATGAGCACCAGTGTTTAACTTAAAATGAGTTTCAGTAAATCAGGATAAAAGGCTGCAATTTTGATAGTCATCTTTAGCAGAGTTTTGTTGCTAGGTGATTGGTGTTTCAAGTTGTTTCTGTTCTGTCTGTCTTTAGTTAACTTCTGTTGGACAGCTTATATTTTGCTTTAATTCCTCATCAGTAGCCTGTAAATAATGTGATATTGTTTTAGTACAACACAAGTGAGTGTATATAAAATAGATAAGAAAGCAACAAGGATAATATTTCTAGGTAAAAATACCATCTTTTTCTAAATGTTTATTACATAAAATTACAAAATATAGCTGAGGTAAAATTGTAATAATACAGTTTAAAGTTAACAGTTGTGCTGCTTTCTATACAGCGTAGTTCTTATAGAACATGAAAAGTTTTTTCCAGAAATGCATTCGTGTTTCCTCTTAAGAAATTTTATTCTGAAAATGCAACTGAGTCATCTATGGCAAATATAAATTAAATAAATAATGGATTGATCATTCTTAAGAAGACAAATGTAACTGGGTTACTGTCCATTGTAAAATGGTGAGGTGGTAAAGTATTTATAACCTCTTATAAATCACTAACATGGTCCTTTCTCCTTCCATGGAATTGTCCATTCTCTTCCATTTTCAAGTACTTTCTTGCTATTGAATGCCACCTTGTGCTGTTCACCCAAAGCTCTGATTCTGAGAAGGACGAATTGTTCTACTGAACTAGAATCAGTCAGAACAAAAAGTGAACTTTTCTCCAGTACATTTAAAAGTGCCATCTTTTGGTATATTATTTCTTGCTGGAACCTTGCAGAATATGCTAGAAAAGCATCTTCAGAGGCGTGTCCCAGTCATACTCTTCCTGAATCATCATAGACAAAACCTTGAATACCTGGATCTTTACCTTTTTAAAATTAAACCTTGCAAACTTGCCTCATTTCAAGAAAACTTGGTCTTGCACACTTGTTTCACATTTTCGGAAGTACCTAAGCCCTGTTTTCAAAAGTGACTTAGATGTGTTAGCCCTTAGTGACATGCAGGTGTCTAGATGTTCCAACATAAGATAAACGCTTTAGATTTTCGAGAAGAAAAAAAAAATCTTAAAAAGTTGTTGCAAGTGCTCTCCCTGGGCAGAAATGTACCAGGTGGAGAAAAATGAGCAAAGGGAAGGAAATTTTCCGGAGCTGACTAACCTGCTTTGTGTACAGCATTCTGCTTCACTAGAAAAGCAATAAACTGTAAAAGAAGTTTCTTTTCTTGCTTTTCGCCTGTGAGAAAAAAAAGGCAAAATTGGATAGTTAGATATGCAGTGCAATGACTGTTGCCATGTAGGGTGACAGAGTCTGCTAGAGATAAACACCTGAGGAGAACAGTAATCTCTGCCAGGAAGGACCTAAGTGTTACTTACAATAAGAGATCCACTTTTCAGGGAAGCTGCCATAGATCTTGAGAGTACTTCCTCTTCATCTCAACTCTCCTTGCTTCCCACCATTCTCTATCACATCATATTTAACCCCTTGTCCCTACTAAAAGCCCATTTATAAAAACATGTTAGGTCACAGAATACTGTTAAAACTGCCTTGGTCCCTAAAATCAAGATTACGATAGAGATTCTTCCACAGTTAGAGAGGAGGATGAACTCTTCTAAGAACAGAAGTTAACAAACAAAATGCTTGTATCAGCTCATTAAACTCTATCCAAAGCTATCATCGAGGGCAGTCAGAAAATCAAGTTTTTCCAGCACTGCAGATGCCTGCCCCTTCAGAGCAGAACAGGACACACCATCACAGAACGAGTTAGACCTTCTGGATCCAATGAAAAGGTTCAACACAAAAACTCACCAGGGTGATCAAAGAAAGAAATAAAAAAGTCGACATTACTTCAGAAACCTGACTTCACTTGCTGTCAGTGTGAGGAGGGAGAACATCACAGTTTCCTGTCTGGGAGCAGGATGAGTCTCAATATAAAACAATATACTTGGAGCTTCATTGCTGAAGAGACAGCAGTCAGAGAGGATGAAGGCAAAAACAGATCAAAATATTGTGGCAGGGTGATTTTAGACTTTTGTAGACACAGACTCGAACTTGTCTATTTGAGGAGACAGCTGATTCCACAACAAGAAGAAAAAAAAAAAAAAAAAAAAAAAAGAAAGAAAGAAAGAAATTGACACTTTGAACAGCAAGTCTGGAGGAAGAGGGCTAAAATAAATTACGTATCTTTTAAAAACCACTGTCTCTCATTCTTGATCCCATCATAGCTTCTCTGAGCAGGTCATCTTAGGCTATCCCTTTATCCCTTTTAACCCAGGATATTTTTGGTGTTATGTGGTCTTCTGGCATATTTCAGCTTGTGCCCTGGAACTACAAGCCACAGAGCTTGCTCTATTACCTTGATCCTGCAGATAGATGAATAGGACAAAAACAACGACAGATCATTCTGTAAATTACATATTTGCCTGACTGTCTGACTGTAATCTCTGCAACAAAATTAATAATGATTTCTTTTTCTTTCCGAAGTATCTAGGGGTCCTGTTCAAGGAATAAGTCCCAGGGTTCAAACAGATATAAAGAAAATATTTTAATCTAAATAGCCTAAATGACTTCTGAATCTATCATTTTCACAAAATGGTAAACAAAAAAGGAAATATATGAAGATAAAAAAGTTTCAGTGGTCTAAGTCCATCATCACTGGTTTATCACCCTTTGTCCCATTGCAATTTTTGGTCTTGGATTTCTTTGTGCCTGTACTTTAAGACAAAACTCTCAGTAAATATCAGTGCTGCCTTTGCTACTTTTTACACTATCATCTCCTCCTTTCTCTGTTTTCTTTTCTTTTTTTCAGTCCCTAAATATGTGTCTATAGGAGATGGAGCAACAGAATGCTTCCCTGCATTGCCTTCATGAGATGGGTTCTGAGCAGACCTAAATGTTAAATTTAGTATAATTTTGAATTTATAATGGTTATCTATAAATTAATGTAAATGAATTTTGATTTGTGTCAACTTTTTCACTTAAATGTGTGTTTAAAATATTCACTTCTTACATGAGCTTTTAGTAAGGCAATCTTAAACTTAATAAATACATGTTTAATACATAACACTACTATTTCAACTCACCTATAATAAAGCTGCCTATAATAATAATTAAAAATTAAAATGAAATCCTACAAGAATTCATTGTCTTTCCTTTACTTGTGACAAGGAAAACATTCATATTACACTGCTACTACACTGATTTATATGAGTGTTAGTAAACAAAATACAGTGACTTTCAAAAATGGTCATCAGGCTTTGGTCTTCCTTTTATGTAAAGTAGTAACCATACTTCCATAACATTTTCATTTAAAAGCCTTTCTAAAAAGTATACTCTCTGCTTTGAACAATGGTGTACAAAATCAATCCACCTCAGCAGTTTAACATTCTAAGTGAAACAATCAACTTGAATGACAATCTGTTATTCACTCATAAAATGTATTAACTAATGAAAAATAGATGTTTCTCCACAATATTACAGACACATTTCAGTAAGAGACTTAAAACAACTGGGAGCCCACAACCTTTAGATACAATTAAATATGTGTACGGCTAAATCAGCAGTAAGTGAAGTGTTTGAAGGGTTTAGTGAAATAGCTGGATAACTAGATGCTACAAATAAAATGAAAAAAAAAAAATACAAAGGCTTAATTGGTTGTCAATTCCTTTGTGGACAGAGAGAGGAGAATCCAGTTATTTGACAGCTTTTATTTATCCAAAGGCCAGATTTAAGAAATATAAAATTTATAGTAGCATTCTTTCAATAGATCAGGGAACATATTCCTTCATATAGATGTATATGTCACAAAGCAGTATTCATAAAACATGACCCATTATAATGAAAATGGAAAAGCAAGTATTGTGTGTAAAGGCAGAGTCAGAGCCAATTTACTGTTCTAGGAAACACTTTTACCATATTTTATTCAGAACTGGATAAAAAACTTCCATCCTCATTGTGCTAGGGAGTCTTCGTGGCTATTTTGCAAGTTAAAACGTTCCTACATTAAGACCTTAAGAAGGTTGTGGTAAGAACAAAAAAATCCAGATATGGATTATGTTTTAAAACCACTGTTGCACTACACTTTAAATAGTTTTGTTTGCTATCCTGAGAGACAAGCATTGAAGAGAGAAAGTGGCATGAACCCATACAAAATAGCATGTCCCATTTATAAAAGAAGTGGCACAGTAAGACAGCATACCTGTAAAGGCATTTCTGTACCCAACAGCGCAGATAAATACTATTGCCATCACTAATTACAGGCCACAGGGCTTACGCTAACTGTTCCTCTTGTTAACTCTGCAGGGACCCAGCTCAACCTGTTTGTTTTGTTATCAACTTGCTGGGTGGGCTGAGCATGGCACCATGTGTCTCTTGTTACAGTTTAAGGGTGGGGTAACAGCAAAGGCCTTGAAAATAACGGGCACTGGTTGAGGAAGGGAGCCCCGGAACAACTAGTAATGTACTGATGGGCCTTCAGTTATGGAAAAAATGCATCTGTGAAAAGACTGCTTGTGCCTTGGGAAAGGGAGCAGCAGCCAAGCAACAGGGTGAGGTATCTGCTGCAGCCTGGAAAATAATTTTTCCCCAGGTTCAGGCAGTGTGCAGCTTAGGATGGAGGCCAAGGGCTGGGAGTTGCTTTGAAACTCAATTGCCTTACAAGATTCTGAACTTGGGGATAGGTAAGAATAAGCAGATGTTTGCTTCAGCTCTGTGTCTTCTTTTTGAAGAGCTCTTGGCACTGTGGTAAATGAGGACATGAAGGGCTGCTGCTCTGTGGTCTTGGGCATTCACCCCTAATGTTGGGTACGATTGCTAAGCAGTGATGGGTTTGAGTATGAAATGATAATGGTTAATAATGAGAAGTAACCGTTTGTATGAAGTGTGTTGTTACAAAGTAACAGTCTAGAAAAGCTTTGTTTTGCTGTTACGGGTATGATTTGTCAGGCTTTTAAACATGGCCATTTCAATGATACCTGATTCCCTAACTCTAAATATTATGCGTATAGCACGTGTGTGTGTACACACATGCACATGTGTTCAGGTGCAACAAATCTTTCATCCCTAAAAGCAAGATGCATGGATAGGAACGTGAAGGAAAGCTGGTCCACGTTGTGTTCCTAGATGGTGAAAAGTGGGTGAGCTCTAAGAAAAACTCTCATTCACTGGATGTGAAACAATTCTCGTAATTCTCATGGATGTCTAAGAAGATCTTTGATTTCAATAACGCTTGGATCAGTTATGAAACTGGTTGTGTAGCTCTTTTATAGAACAAGACTCTGTCATCGTTTTAAAGTATTTCTAACTGACTCTTCTCTGAGAAGCCAGGAGCTTGTTAATATTTGACAGGTATCGTGCATATGAACTGTATCTATCATGAGGGA
The DNA here is from genome assembly GCF_000699245.1 of Pterocles gutturalis. Classification (NCBI taxonomy): domain Eukaryota; kingdom Metazoa; phylum Chordata; class Aves; order Pterocliformes; family Pteroclidae; genus Pterocles; species Pterocles gutturalis. Next base: position 8,192 of record NW_010114174.1, read on the forward strand.
ACAGAATCATTGTTGGACAGACTTCAGCTACCATAAATCTGTGCATTTTCACTGATTTCAGAGCAGCTGTGCTAGTTTACCATGGTTATGAGCAGGGCCTAATGATTATAGGACTAAGCCTAGACCAAGAAGTTGGCAAGGAGTTTGACAAAAAAAAAAAAAGCCTGTAAGCATGAATGATCTGACAAAATTAAAATGCTTATCTTTTGGACTACACTTTCTAGTGCATTTTGTCTGAGGTTTTATGATAGTCTTTTATAATTAATCACCAGCCTTTAAAAAGTCAATACATAACAAGCAGTCCTGCACTGTGGTCCCTCTTGATTCTCCTAATATTATCCTGAAACAGTTTGTTAAAGATCTGCAGATCAAAAATGGGTTTATTCTTTGTAAGCAAAGAATTTAGCACAGTCACACAATATAAAAAATATATATAACATACAAATGATAGCAGATGTGAGACCTCTTCCCCCTAGTTAGCTTTTTATCCACGTAGAAATTGACTAATGCTATCTTCTGCAGTTTAATATCTTCCAATAGTTAACTACTTCAAGTAATTTATTGCAAGATAAGTTAGATCTTCCACTTCTTTCATACTTAGGGAATCACTTACTTTATCAAACAGAGATATCAAGCTATCTTGGTACTGCCTATCTTTTTAAAAAAGGTCATGTTGCTTTTTTTCCATTCATTTCTGTTTGCATAACTAATTTTTCCCATGATTTATTCCAAAGGTTTCTATTCTATTGAAATCAAGACATAGGCTCTTATTTCTTTGGGTTACGTTTTTCTTTCTATTAATTATAGTACAATATTTATTATTTTACAAACATAGTTATATTCCAAATTTGATAAATCAGCTACTTTTATAAAAAATTTAAAAGTGTGCCATTCTTGTCATTATTCTGCAATGACAGTCATTAACTGTCTTGATCTGAGTGCATTAAACTCTGAGTTCTGTTTCCTCCTCAAATGTGGTAATTTCCATTTCTATTCTGTCATTGCCATTAACCATCCTATCTCTACTCCTGGATATACTTTGCTCTTACTGAAAGAGATGCAAAGTATTAATAACTTTGATCATTAATAAAATCTGAGTAATTTTAATCTCCTTCCAAACTTCTTTGGATCTCAAACCTGTGTCTTCCTTTTTTATATCCATGCCTAAAAGAACTTCAGCACTAAAGGGTGACCAATGACATCTCTAAAGAGTAACTCACCCCAGCTAATATCATCAGTGACATGCCCCTTGTAAAGAGCTTAGCTTTCTCTATTAATTATTGGGACAACCTGATGGCTGCTTAATTTAACTGTTAGCTGACATGGATTTGTCTAAAGGGTTGACAGTTGAATAAACAAATAAGAACATGGAGAAGCATTGTTTACTTATAAATTTCTGGTTCTTGTTACTAGTGTTTCAGTCCTAGATGTCATGGGATCAGTCCAGTTACCACTGGATTCAGTGACAAATTTTTTTCATGAAAAAAATTCACTAGCCAGCAAATTGGGATGGAAAAGAGGCACAAATTTTCCAGTGTTTCAAGGATATTTCTATGCATTCAAAGAGCTAAATGGCAGGAAAAAATTCATTTAGAGTGTGGTATAATTCATCACTTGAAGCAACAATTCCCTGCTGAATTTCACACGGCACTACGTAAGTACTCAGAAGATTGAATCATACATTTTGAACAAAGAATATTCATTTCTCTATTGTCATTCATATATTATACAACAGTTTAGTTGCTGACAGAAAAGAAAAGGTGTTTTGGGAGTAGTATAGGAACAGTAAATGGATTTACAGTTATTAGCCATATGAATTATATTTCTGGTGTTGACATCACTCAATGTTGGCAGTGAAAGTGGTACTAATGTGGCTACTATAAGCAACTCTTTCCTAAATACTCAAAGAAGATTTTTCTTCTCACAGAGATTATTGAGTGCAACATACAATGATGGAAGTACTTGAGTAGAGGTTGAGATTGCTTATGCTATGGTTTGGTTTGGCATTTGAAGCTGAATCAGGAGAAGGGTTCAGACCAAGGAAAATAATAGATAGTATGGAAGTCATTAGAGTTTTTCTTCTAATGTTTTGACCCAAAATTGCAGAAGGCAAATGAGATATGTTGTTCTGGTCAGCACAAGCTATTCTGACAAATAGAGGTCTCCTAAGATTTGCTTTCTTGAAAAACAACTACCACAGTAGGCCAAAATTTTGTTCTTACTTATTCAGAACTAAAAAATTTTGTTCTTAGTTATTCAGAACTTGTCTAAATTAATTTTATTCTTTTCTGAAAGAGATAGTTTCTCCTTATCAACCTCATATTGTAGCCATCACTTACTTGTGTTTTCCAGTGTAGCCACTGAAGCCTTAACATCTGATCATTGTGATCTACTAGATAGATACATTATGGGTTCACTAATGCATATTTATACACATTCTACTCGGAGCAGTAATCAAGGAAACAGTGATTAAAACTAAAGGAAATTAACCCATCAGTTTCTTAGCTGCTTAAGTAGCATTTGCACAAGCCTCCATTTTCAACTCAAGTAATTACAGTAGAGAGGTAGGAAACAAGAGGATCAATGGAAGAAGAGAGAAAATAGGTCAGCTGCATTAAATATTTTTATATTCCTTCTTATCTGCCCAGCTGGGAAGTGTTGAGTTCAAATAATTTCCCAGATGGGGGGAAAGAAGTACTCCTTTAAGTCTGATTTCTATTAGATCCACATCACACTATTGTTAGAGGAGCAATAGATTAATTCCACCTACTCTTAAGGAAAAATGGAGTGACACTGGAATAAAGAAGTGCATTTGATGATTCTATGAATATCAATTCTGTGAGGATATGCTTAATATATAATTGTTATTTTCAGCACTTTTATGCATCTAGGTAAAATCTGTCTTTTTCATTAATGGCCCTTTTTTTTTTCTTTGTGTTTTCAACTCTTTCTTGAAAATGGCATTATAGAATGGTTTGGGTTGGAAGGGACTTTGAAGATCATCTAGTTCCAACCCCCCTGCTATGGGCAGGGACACCTCCCACTAGCCCAGATTGCTCAAAGCCTCATCCAGCCTGGCCTTGAACCACTCCAGGGATGGGGCATCCACAGCTTCTCTGGGCAACCTGTTCCAGTGTCTCACCACCCTCACAGGAAAAAAAAAAAATTCCTAATAGGCAATTTAAATCTACCCTCTTTCAGCTCAAAGCTGTTACTCTTCATCCTATCACTCCACTCCCTGATAAAGTGTGCCTCCCCGTCTCTCCTGCAGGCCCCCTTTAAGTACTGGCAGGCTGCTATAAGGTCTCCCCAGAGCCTTCTCTTCTCCAGGATGAACAACCCCAACTCTCTCAGCCTGTCCTTGGATGGGAAGTCCTCCAGTCCTCTGATCATCTTCATGACCCTCCTATGGACCCACTCCAACAAGTCCATGTCCTTCCTGTGTTGAGGGCTCCAGAGCTGGACACAGTACTCCAGGTGGGGTCTCATGAGAGCAGAGTAGAGGGGGAGAATCTCCTCCTTCAACCTGTTGGTTATGCTTCCTTTGCAGCCCATCATGGTGCAGTGCATTCACTGATCGATTATTTATAGAAATATTTGACTGGAACATCTGGATTTAAGGTAATTACTGTTTTGAAACAACAATTAAGTATGTTGACAGTGAGTGTTAAAAATAATAAATTAACCACAGAGTAATGTGTACCTGCCACCTTGTGCACCGTGAATTTTCTTCTGTGTATGCTTTACCTGGAAAACTCATGATAATTTAAGCAGTGAAAAATGAAAAGCACAGTTAGATAGAAATTTGCAGTTGGATAGGTAATTCAGTGGGAGATCACATGAGAGTTAATGGTAAAAAGTGAACATGAGGCATCAAAATTTTGACTGTAGCAATTAGATCTTAAAATCCATTTGATTTTATTATCAGCATTTGCTTAGCAGCCTCTTGAGAAGTTATCTTGTTTGTGCTGATGTAAAAATCATTCTGCTGTAGTCATAATTACGCAAACTGTAAGTGTAATCAAACTAGATTAAGAATAGCAAATAAAACAGAAAACATGAACAAAATCCTATAATATTATAGGACTGTGTGTCACAAAGAACATACAATATATATGCAAACAGTCCCTGCAACAAAGAGTCTATGTGTAAATCTGTATTCCTAAAAGTGTTTATGAGTATCTAAATAGCAGTACAAAGAAGAATATTCTTATAAAATTCATAAGCAAACATATCACCTCAACTAAGAATAGAAGAATAAAATAAATTTTCTTTGGCTTCAGAGGAGCCAGATCTTCATCTAAGAATAAATAAATTAGTTATATTGTTATTAACTGTCCTTACATATTTCACACTTACTTTTAATGCAGCAGACAAACTCTTACTATTTTTCTTGACTTCATATGTTTACTGAGAGGAATTAGAGGAACTACAGGAAAAAAGTAATCCCATAATACGTGAAGTAAGACCCAAATTATGACCATGCTGAAGTCAGACTGAGTTGCTCACTTTACTGTCCAGTATGTACTAGAAAGCACTCATAGCTTACTGATAGGTCTGTACTAAAAAGAAGAGTATCTCTTGTCCCATGCAGTGTATATCAATGACTTATTTATTGTAGAGTATGTTGGTCCTTGTATGGTTTATTCAGATACCACAATAATGAGGATTAAATAAATTCTAATTTCTATTTAGGCTATGTAGTAACTCTGCTGGAATCACTTTTCATGTTGTAACACCAGCATTGCAGACACCAGAGTTCAGCAATGAACAAAATGAAATCTTTTTTTCCTTATATTTACATGTATAAGTATACTGTTGGTCATAAGCACACATGCACGTACCCATGTAAGCCTTGGCACATTTTGCTAGCCATGAATGACACTTGCAAGTCAGTTCTGGTGAATCCACGTTATACAACTAATGGAGGTAATCTAGGTACTGAGTATCATAAAATTGTGTCTATAGCTTCCAGAAAGGATCTTCTGATTTCATTAGCTTTTAGAATTAGTGCTCATATTTGACTTTAAATAGACTACACGCTCTGTACCTTGCATATAGAGGTTCAGTCTGTCTGTTTAATCATTCAGTTTCAGTATTTTGCATGATGCCATATGTTCCTGTGACTAAACAATCTGCAGTTGCTATTCAGCTGGCTTTTATTTTTGAGATCTATGGGATTTAAAATTTCTCTACCAGGAGTGCCGTTCCCTCCATACCTGATCTGCCTCTCAGCTTTACAATCAACAATCCATTTTTATATTCCCTAAACACAGGATGTTTAGGGAATGGCGTCATTTCTCCACATAATGATGTTAGTTACTGCCACCCCATCACACTCATTTGTTCGTAACAGAACCTGCAGGCACGCATCTAGTTAACTTATTCCTCTTCAATATACCTGTTCCAAAGCCAAGCAGCTTTATTTCTTAATGGTCTCATTATATTTACAATATTTCAAAAAGAGCTTTGAAAATTTGAGTGCCCTTTTTGTTCTCATAAAATTGAATTCTATTTAGCATTTTCATTTGGTTTATTTTTTGTTTGGTTGGTTGTTTTTTTGTTTTTTGGGGTATTTTTTGGTAAATCAAAATTATATGATCATTCTAAAAAAGTTATGGGGTCACTCCACTGTGGACAAATTGCAATCAAATATTAATTATGTCAGAAATACAGTTTCCACTACTTTAAAAGTAGTAAAAAACAGTCCACTAACAATCATTGCTTAAAACAATTCAGATGACAGTTTTTCTTCATGCTAGGCTCGAAATGAGAAACAGTTGAACTCAATTGGACACCACTGTCCTACTGCAGTTAAAGCTATCATTATTAATTCAAGTCGCCCGTAGGTTAATGACAGATTATAGTGGCTTCCACTTACTCCAGTCTTGATTCAGGTATGAAACCAACCTGGCCATCAGAACAACAAGAAGATAGAGGGGGAGAGATGTGTAAAGAAGAAGCTGTCATTATACTATTTTAGTTTTCATTCCAGGAGTAAAATGACCTATGAACTGGTTTTTGTATTATAACCCATTTAAGGCAGCAACTGTAGCCCGTTGTCACTATTACTGCAACTGGTAAGTACCCACACTTCCTAAAATAAATTGTCTTAGTGATTAAGATTATTGAAAACACTTCCAAAAATATCCCCCCAAAATCAGGCTTTTTTATGATTTGCAGTTTTATGCTGATAAAATCAAAGGTAGGTTTATGGGCCTTAAAATAAAACAGTTGTCTTGTGATCAAAGGTAGTTTATTCACCAAAGGCAAAATTTACACATTTTCTTTTATGATAGAAGTCAAGAACACATCACAGTGGACATTTCTAAGGCTCATTAAACCAACTAATCTGATGCTTTTCTAAATTAAGTTAGCACTGATTATTTCTTGATTTTTTTTTTCCACTTTTTAAAAACCTTTTTTGGCTTTCGTTGTCCTCTGAAATCAGCTCCTGGTTTCTGGCAGCACTTAATTCAGTAAGTGTCTTCTGGAGTGGATATCTAGTCCTCGTGTCAGATTTAACATCCTCGCTTAGTGTTTTAGTTAGCTTCTATGCACAGCTATTTTGCTGTTTATAGTTTCATCTGCCTCCATCTGGTCTGAATACAGTTCCAGTGAATCTGGCTCCCTGCCTCTTCTCTCAAGTTTTGAGTGGAAGGAAAGTCTAGAGGGCAGCAACCCCAGACTTGGAAGGCTTAGTGGAAATCCTTCGTCCCTCACAGGTTTGTGTTATGTTGAATAAAACAAAACCAGCCCATTAAGGACTTCTATTCTAAAATTCTATGAGAATAGGAAATTATCTTCTGCATAGTATTGTAAAACAATTCATTAATTTTAGATAACTTAAACTTTCCAATTTGCTGCTCATCTCTAACTCCACTTGGCTTCAGTTATAGTAACAGGTGTTCCTCCCCTTGATATAACAGATACTGAAAGTTTTTACCTGATTGCTGGAACTAACTTCCAAAAACTTGAACTGAATTTTCCTGAAAATTTAAATTTTAAAAAAAGAAAAAAAATAAAACCTTAATTATTGTTTTCTGTAAGAATGTACATAAAGAAACCATTCTTGTCTTGTGCAGGACTATGGAGGGAGTTGTCTATTTGCATATATGGTCAATTTACTGGAATGCAGTCTGATAAAAACGGGTAAGTGTTCATTTAACTAAAACATAGTTTTATTTAATCAAGAATTGGAATCATTAATATCTCAGGTTGAAATGGAAAGAGAGGGAAAGGGAAATATCCACCTTCGATTATAAAACTTTTTTTATTGAATGTACTAGTTACTTCTAATTTTCTCTCTCACATCCTGTTAAGGGTGAGTGAATGAGAATCTGTGTGGTGCTTTGCTGCCTACAGGGGTTAAGCCACAGCAATATTAGGGGAAAAAAAAAAAAAAAAGATTCACAGGCTGAACAGATCAATTCTACAGAGCAAATACGTAAAACCATACAATTAAAAATCTTATGTCATCTTGGTGCAATACAGTTCTGTAGCAGGACACGTAGAATAACAGTGTATTTGTCTTACTAATCATTAAGTAGAACAGGTTTGGGGCTATATTAATACTAAATTTGAGATACTGCTTTTGTTTAGTTGCAAGCTCCCAAGTCTCCACTCATCCAATAGAGATCTGTTGCAAGCCAGAAGCAGTTTTATATTAGAAAGCTGGATGATTCATTACAGTGATAGTATGGAAAGCTGAATTATGCCTTGAAAGCATTACATAGCCTCTTTAAGGAGGCTGTTTAAACTGTTAACTAACAAGATAACATACCAGTAGAAAGCTCATCGAGCATTGTCTAATAGAGGAACAACTTCCATTGGGGAAAGCTGGCAGGAGGAATAAGATGTGAGATGCTGTGATTTGAGTGAGCACAGGAAAATTCTGTTCTCTTCCTGCTTCCTAAATTCCTTTGTGCAGGGCAGAGCGTTCCACATCCTGACCTTCTGCTTTGATCTCAAAATCACATGTATAGCCTAGCCATGTTGCGTATCGAGCCATGTCAGACCTAGTAAGATCTTCATCACCACTGGTGCACCCTGCTTTCCTTTGAAATAACCCTAAGGAAGGAAGGGAGAGGCTTCTGTTCACTCTTGTAGGTCCCTGAGGGTGGACAATAAAGGCACCACAGACCACATCCACTTTGCAGTGTATACATGCTTATTCACTGAGCAGCCTTATTTTTTCTGTTTTTAAGCAATGTCTTCTTTATATAGAAAATTGAGGTAATTATACTTAAGCTTTCTTGAAAGAAGGGTTCTCTTTACCATGAAGACAATGTAAGCTAAAAGTATTAAGTGTTCCTACGCAAGAGAGAAAAGAATGAAAAAAAAAAAAAAAATACAAAGGTTTGGACGAAGAAAAAGCAAAAAGAAAATTCACATGGAAATTAATTTACTAAAAAAAAATTATATATGGTCATTGATATACATGAAAATATGTTTAAAAACTCAAATACTAAGCTCCTTATATGCAGTACTGAAGAAATTTTCAGAAAATAGGAGGTAGTATTGTAGATCACTAGAAAAAATGTATTGGGTACCTGAATCCTGAAAAAGACATTTGATATGTTAGACTGGGACTAGGTGAAGGAGGCATATCCCTCCCTATCCTTCATGAGTGGAATACGCTTTTCTCTTATGCATCTGAAGTATACAACTTGGGAGGAAGAAACTGTTCAGAACTGTGATTATAAAAGGTTCTAAGATAATCCATTGTGATACAATAAAGCAACATATGCAACTGAAATAGAGCAAATAACTTCTACAATGCTTCTTACAAGGAGACAATTTATTTTTTTTAATAGATGAATGAGGGAATTTAAATGTTACAACCACTTTATTAAAGATAGTCACTGGTCCAGTTTTTGAGGAGTCTTCCACCCTGCAAAATACAGAACAGAGCACAACCGCTTTTTTGTCATTTGCATGCCCCAGTGGAGCCTGCAGAAATCATTCAAAGATGTAAAAGGGAAAACACATTTGTCTGGCCAAGAAGTCAAGTGCTCAGAACAAGGGAAAATCATGTTTCCCAAATCTTAACATTATAAGACTTCTAATGGAAACATAATACAAACTGGTACAGGTGTACGGAAAAATTTCTGCAGAGTTTCAGCTTGCAGAAAAATTTTCAGCCACAGTGAATCTCTGTTAGCACTGTTCTGATGAATCCTCACTAGTAATGTTTTAAGGCTTTGTTTCACAGCTGAAGACTCTGGTGCTGTGTATACCTCATTGTGTGAGGTTTGAACAGAGTTCACCACCCTGCAAACAAAACATTTTGATAAATCTTTGAGGAGATTATTTTTTATGGTGATTTTCTTCTTAGACCTGGCATTTAGTTTTTTCATGATCTTACTCACAGATTGCAAAAGATAAGTAGAAGAAATTGGCTAAATGTTTATTCATAGAACTAGTGTGGGATTATTTTTATCTCAGTAGGCACATCGCAAGCTCAGAAGTAAAGTATCTGCTTTTAAATTGGATAAAACCAAGGAAATAAACCTCAGGGAGCATGAAGATACCAAAGAACACGATTTTTTAAATGTTGAATTTTTTATTTTAAAAAGGCATAGTTAGTGGAAAAAGTTCTAAGTCGCAAAACAGAACTTTATAGATAGTAGTTTTCTTGAGTCAGTTTGCTTAAGGGAAGGCATAAAGTTTTAGTAAAAAAAAAAAAAAAAAAACAAAAAAAAACCACCCCCGAAACCAACCAAAAAAAATAATAAAAGGCCCCAACAAAAAAAAAATGCCAAAAACCTGAGATAACCAGGACAGAGTGGTAGTAAACAAGGTCAGATCTCTGCATATAATAAGAGGCAATTTGGTTTATATGTGATAAGCATAACCCTAGGAAGGGGACAAACACATATAATCATGAACTCATAGAATGGTTTGGGTTGCAAACGACACTTAAAGATCGTTGAGTTCCAACCCCCCCTGCCATGGGCAAGGACAGCTCCCACTAGCCCAGGTTGCTCAAAGCCTCATCCAGCCTGGCCTTGAACCCCTCCAGGGATGGGGCATCCACAGCTTCTCTGGGCAACCTGTTCCTGTGCCTCACCACCTGCACAGTGAAAAATTTCTTGCTAATATCTAATCTAAATCTGCCCTCTTCCAGTTGAAATCCATTGCTCCTTATCTTGTCACTGCATGCCCTTGTAAAAAGTCTCCCCCCATCTCTCCTGTAGCCCCCTTTCAGCACTGGAAGGCTGCTCCAAGGTCCCCCCCAGAGCCTTCTCTTCTCCAGGCTGAACAACCCCAACTCTCTCAGCCTGTCCTCACAGGGGAGGCGCTCCAGCCCTCTGATCATCTTTGTGGCTCTCCTCTGGACTCACTCCAACAGGTCCATGTCCTTCTTGCATTGGGGGAACCAGAGCTGGATGCAGCACTCCAGGTGGGGTCTCACGAGAGCAGAGCAGAGGGG
>NW_010114174.1:18926-40530 GCF_000699245.1 Pterocles gutturalis
TTGGTGTCATCGGCAAACTTGCTGAGGGTGCACTCCATCCCACTGTCCATGTCTCCAACAAAGATGTTAAACAGCACCGGTCCCAGTACCAATCCCTGAGGAATGCCACTTATCAACATTTACGTTTGTACGTGTGGTGGTGGCTATCCAGAAAAGATGGAGACATGATACTACAGCTGTTCTTTTTTGACATCTAGCTGCATCACTGGCTTCAGGCTACTATTAGCCTTTAAGTGACTCAGGATTGAGAGGTGTTCTCAGTCAGTATTTAATCGTTATTTTAAATTGAATAAATTTATATGTATAGTCTGTTTCTTGCTGTTGAATACCCAACATGTGAAATCTGAGTCATGATTTTTAGATGTAACCATCCACAAAAGTTAAATTCAAAGGGAAAATGAACAGGGGCAGAACTAATTATCACTTACAGTGAATTGAACATTAATGCATTTTTTTTCTCCTTTTATTTATTTGATTTTTTTGTTGGCATCACTCATTAAGCTTTTGCCATAGCAAAAGACAAAGCTCATGATCCAAAAATAAACTCCACAAGCTCTGACATGCTTTTTTAAAATGAAACATGTACACCTGGTGAAAAATACTCGTACTGACGACAGAATAGTTGAAACTGAGGGAAATAGATCCAGGTATCTTGAGTGATAACCTTTAAGAAATGCACAAATTGGTTGTGACAGAAAAGAATGTGTCACAGAATACTGAACAAATTGGAGAAGAACTAGTGTCCATTCACAATCTGTGCAGATATAGCTATGTGAGGAAGTTGCACAGTATTTGCTGTCATGATAGATGGCACAGTTTTAGATGGTTGTTAGATACTCACCTCCACATTGGGGAAAACAAAACAAAAAAAAAAAAGAAAAAAAGGGGGAAAAAAAGACTTTTTTTTATGTAATATTATTTCTACAGATAAAGCATAAAAAATCTCAGAGACGGAAAGTTTTAAGATAAGGTTTAAAAAGTAGAAAGTTATTCAATGTCTTGTGGTAGAAAAGGAAGAATTTTAGAGAAATAGGGCAGCAGAACTGAAAAGGTGATACCCAACTTTGTGTGATTTGTCAATGAGTGAGATGCCAGGTGTGCCTAAACAAGGTAAGTAGTTATGGGAGAAGGTTTATTATGTGAGATCAGAAAAATGGATAACAATTCTGGAAAGAAATTATGAACTCTTTCTTGAGAGGTTAGAAAGGATAAGAAGCCTCAAAAAATAGGCAGGAAACAGCACTGATGCAGTTTCACTCTTTAAGTGATCAATCAGTCTGGACTTGGCAACCTAGATTTGCTGAAATTTCTTTAAAAAGTTTTTTTCAGAAAAAGTTATAGTGATATCTTCAAGGAGGAAGACTATAGTAGAGGATGCAATTGCACTGGAAAGAAAATGCCAGAGAAATATGTACATAAATATCTTCAAAATGAAAGCAGAGAAATGGGAAATAAGTACTAGACAATGATCTAAACTCCAAGGGTGCACTGAAACTCCTGATGATTATCTGCAAGCTCAAGTCGTGTCTGTTTTTACAGACAGAGGTAAGGTTAGTGCTGCTGGAGGAAAAAAAAGAAAATAATGACAGTGAGTGGCACTAATGAATGAAGGAGTATGAGAGACAGTTTGACATCATAAATATTACTTTGCAACAGCATTGGCTGTTAGAAACACTATTATAAGGGAAAAAATAAATGCAATGTGTTTTTTTCACAAAGATGTCTCTACACTTGTGACCTTCAAACTATGTTGTTTGCTGCTTGGCACTATTTCTCTTTAAAAATATATGGAAGGACTAACCATTGTTTAATTTATTTCCTTAATTTAACGGCTCCTATCTCCAAAGTAGTACTATTTTATCAAAATATGCACAGAAGCACACATACAAAAACAAACACACATGCAAATGACATTATTTTCTGATGTTATTTGTATCAAAATAGCCATTGTCAATATTTTTCTTAACATAAGTACCCCTCTTGATTATTCTGTTAAATTTTTGAAGATTTTTTTAAAACTCTTTCATGAGTATTTCAAAGCCATTAAATATTTTCTGTTTCCACATTAAAAGTTTTAAGTCTACCTTTTTACTATTCATTCTTCTGTACTGCTTGTTATATTTGCTATTTTATTGGTAAAAAAAAATTTATGTGAGCAAAATATATTATAAAGTGTATTGAGATAAATATATAACTTGAGCTAATCATAAATTTTAAATTAAAAGTTTCTTCACTGAAGTATGATTACAGTTTTGGGACACAATGTAATAATTTCAACAAAAATTGAATTAGGGAAAGTTACATTCTAGGATTCCAGGCAGAATTTCTAAATAAGACCAAATCAAGATTGTTAAAATAGCCAGTAGCCTGACAGGGTATTGAAGATTCAGCAGTCTGATGCAGCATAGGAAAAATTAGAAGGGAACGGTTAAATCCTTTCTTTATTTGATTCGGACAAGGAACATGAATTTGATTCCTCTGCATCCAAAGTTAGTATTCCAATGACTCGACATTTTTTGTTAATATCTGTTTTCCCCAGCAGATATAAAGGCATTAAAATTAATTCAAGAAGGAAAAAAAATGTTTCTTACCAGGCCATCCAAACCATTATGTGCCATCTGTCAAATCCCACAGCTTGTTTACTACAATCTTTTTGTTGTTGTTGACTAAATTCTACCTACCTGACTGGCATTCTCCCCAGTCTGAAATTAAGGATTTGTAGTCCACTTCCTACTTGTATTAGTTTTCACTCGATCTTTCTTGTCCAAAGTAAAAAAGCCAGGGAACCTTTTTTTATTGTGGATTTTAAATTCAAATAAAATTAAACTTTGACACTGTATACCATCCAAGGATGCTGGTAAGGCCTCTAGGCTGTCATACTGGGTGTTCAAATTTCCAACGTTATATTTTTCAGGAAAGTCTCCTCTTGGTTTCATTATTGTGTTGACTTCCCTAATGCTTATGTGTATGGGTAAACATACAGTCTGATGCTCAGCCTCTACCAAAGGATGAAAAGCCATCCATGCCTCCCAGATAATGGAAATATAATATAATTTAGGAGTTTAACTTTTCTGATTTGAGCTGAAGAAATAGGAGCTAGAACTGGAGTTATCTCCAGTATTGCTAGGACATACTTTTAAGCAGGCCTGCTGTAGAAATGTTTCTCTAGAGATAATTATTTTGAGACTGAAAATGGAATCAGGGGCTTTGGTCTGCAGAGGATAACCCTACCACCAGCAGGGTGTGAAGCCTGGCAAAAATGGATCAGCAGAGTGGAAATGGTAGTACCAAGAACTGTATATGCTTTGAGGAGTTAACTTCTGATGAACCCTCTTCTGTTCCCATTGACTGATACCGATGTCACCTGAATTGGAGTACATTAGGTGCACTACAGTAATATACCTTACACTTTAATTTTGTCCAAAAGTAATTTAGCTTGTGTTCTCCTGGAGCAGTTTACAGAGTGAACAAAAGCATGTCACTGGAGACAATCAGTAAATTCAAGTCAGCAGTGTTTTCCTGATCCAAACTGAAGCAAGAATGTTGTTAGCCAATGTTTTTGAAGGTATTCAGGTTTTGCACAGCAGAGGCTCTGAAACCATGGATGTCCACAGATGTGATGCAAATAATCTGGTTTGTGATGCTAATATAGTACTCTCTGAATGAAAAATAACTGTGTGACACTTTGACATCAGTTTACAGAAGGTTTGGCAACAAATCTGAAACTGATATTTTGCGGTTTTTTATCATTAGACTTTCCAGTCACAACAGTATGTTAATACTTTAAATAATCTTTAATTATCTTTCTTTTTCTTCTTTGTTTAAAAATGCTGTTTAAATGTGTAGGTATATATCTGGCAACATATCATAAAAATGCATATATAAATATATAACTATGATAAGAGAAATGCCTCATGTTCTTCCTATATAATCTGTGGAAGAAAAGCTTTAAAACATGAATATCACTTTATGGAGGGGAAACAGCTGTCTGTGAAAGATTTCCCTGCAGATTGTACCACTCAACTAAAGAAATCAGAGTAAAAAACAGGGTTACTTATGCTGCACGGAAAAAAATAATAATAATTAAAAGCCCACAACATCCCCCTCCCCAAGCATATCATGTTTATTTATGGGGAACCCTCTGTCTTTTTCTTTCTGTGGAGTAATAGGATGGAAACAAGAAAAAATTTGGAGGAAACTGAAGTGATCTTCATCCCTTTTTGAGACATTTTTCAGATTCATCATCATTCCAAAGACATCAGAAAAATGTAAGTCACAGACTTGAATGAAATTAGTAAAAAATCTTGATGTAGTTTGAGGACTGATTATTTTTGTTGTTGTTTATTTCAAGACCTAATTAATTGTGCTAATAGTGACCTTAAATGAAAATGCCTTCTAGAAAAATTCAATAAACTTATTGTAATGTGTCAGTGCCAAATCATGGATAAAGTATTAAATAAGATAACTTTAATGAAAAAGACAACATTGCATCACAGAGCAAAATGAAAATATTATCAGCTACATATAGTGATCTTCATTGCAAACGTAAGTGGTTTAATCAGCTGCTAAACAGATTGATACATTTTGAGCTCTAAGCATGTACAATCACATACGGTAGCTCTTTGTCGTTCTTATGTATATTCACTCTCCAGATGGAACGAGTCTGAGGAACTGTTTAAATGACAACCCATTTAGAAAGTCAATAATTAAGTATAAAAATAACTTTGTTGTTTCTTTGCCTTTATAACATTAGTTTGTATGTCAATTGCATTTAAATATTATCTGTGTCAAGTTTGTAAAAAGTCCGTGCCACAGACCACTTTAGAACACTCAAATGTAAAAAAAAACCCCTAAACCCAATATTCTCAACTTGGTTTTGTCCAATGAGCCAACTATTTACACCTCAAAGGACTCCAGCACAAAAGTGGCAATATGTACCCTTTTCTACCTTTAATTTCCACTTTTGGCTATCAGCCTAAAAATAAGATTCTGAAAAGAAAGTATTGCTGAAAACATCTACAGAATTGCAGAAATAGTACAGAAATCCTATTTTAATATTTCTAGCTTAATACTCTTTAAATTATGGAAACACTGTCTGACCATATGGAAGAAAGCTTTTCATCATTAAATAAATTTTAAAAACTGGGAAGTAATTTTCCTCAGCTTGCTATTAGAAAAATAGTCCCTGTGTTCTAAAAATAACTTTATATTGTACTAACTTCAATATGCCAGTATGGCATACTAATATCTCAAGTACATTTTTCCAGTGACCGATCATATACACGAGGTTTCTTTTCAAGTGCTCTGAATGTCACTAGATATCATACAATTGTTGTTAAAGCTGGGAATCAGCAAAGATTGGTTATATTCCTATGCTACTAACTTCCTCCCAGACCTAAGAGAACACAATTGACTTTTAGTTGACTCTGTTGCCCAATCTGAGAAATCGGGACAATAATGCTTGGCTACACTTCTAATGTGCACTTTGACATCAGTAAGAGAAAAAAGCTGGGTAAGGGAAGGCTGTTCTATGTTGCAGAACTACCCCAAATGCATACAGCTCCAGGGGTACACGTCGTAAGGTGTGTGACCTCTCTACTTACTTTAGCTAAGTATTTTTTCAAACATTTACCAGTTTTAAATTATGGACTCAGATAAAGTATACTATGACTGAGAGGAACCCCGCAGGGTTATTTAGTCAAAAGTTCTGCCTCAAGTCAGGATTAGCTAACATCTGAGCTTAAGACTTTGTCTTTTTTTTTTATAGACACAGAGAATTTATTATGTTTAATTTTTTCATCAAAAAAAAAAGAATAAGCACAAAACAACTTCCTGATAAAGATATTTTATAATTGTTAAAATTATTAGGTTGCTGAAAAAAAATGACAGATCATTTTTCCCATGTATCTTGCATCAAGTCTTTCATGTCCTGTGAACTTCTTTAGCGAGATGCTTAATTTACATGAACAACTAATTAGTCCTGATTTATGTAAAATGTTCTTTCATGTTGTTCGGCATTACTTCTACCCATAATAATTTTTGTTCATAATAGGCAATATTATCATGAACTTACACAGTAAATGCTAAATTACGGAAAGCTATTCATTTCTTTGTCTTCTGATCTCTTATTAACAAAAACAAACAAACAAAAAAGCATATTATGGTTTATTATGAAAACGGAAACCTTCTATTGAGACATATTTTTTCAAGTACTTAGGTGGATTATGCCCCTGTGTGATACCTTTACAGCAACAAGATTATAGACCATTCTTTGTGCAAAAAAACCCCGGTGGTATATTTACACATAGAACAACTATTGTATTTAGTTAAGATTACTTAAGTATTTTTTAAACTCAATTGTTACTTAAGAATCATATCTTAAAAAGGCATCATTTGCCCTGAACTTTCATAGATTAATTTACTACACACAACTGTCTGTCTCCTTGTTAGTTTAAGTGGATCAGTACAAATCTCAAAGTGTTGGAAAGAATAGATTTCTTCACAGATGCAATGAAAAGTATTTTGCCTCTAGTAAAATAAAGCACTTACTCATGTGATTTACACTGTATAGTATCTCAAAGTACTCCATAAAAAATGAAATAATTTTGCTGCACACCAACACTGGTAAATATATTAAATTTGCATCATCTATAGGGAATTTGAAGCAAATGCTCTAATGTGATTCATCTGCAGAATTCAGAAAGGAAATCAAAGATCTCTGAGGATTCCAAAGTTCCATCTCTAATTGTTAGGTCATCCTCGAAGTAAACCATAAATATTTCTGTTTCATATGCATCAAGATTATGTAACAATTAAAATCCCGAACAAGTATTGCAGCTAGCCAAAGTACAGAAAAGTTAGAAGAAAGATTATTCTGTTCTTATAACTATGTATAATGCTAATTATGCAAAAATGTAATGCAAAAAAAAAATCTTAACTGGATTGTATTATTATTTACAATTTAATAAGAATTTTTTTTAAAAGAAATACTTATTATTCCATGAACAGTTAACACAGATAAGGATACTTTTCTAAGTATTCTCAGGGGTTATCCTGATGTCTGCTGTTAATGATGACTATTTAATGCATATTTTGCATATTCTAGCAAAAGGCTGAATGACCTAATGAGAATTATTTCACTAGATTTCTTTCCATGGCGTTGGAAGATGTAGAATTTGGGTAAATTGTTATTACTATGTACAGACTATTAGCTGGATAAGAATTGTTTACATAAACAGAAATTTTACAACTAACTGTGTTCAATGAGCTGAGAAGTAGCACTAAGCTATAGAACAAACCTTACGTGCTGACATTAGTAGCTACAAGGAGCTTGCACTTTAAAAGTTTCACTCATAGCACATAACCTGAAAGAATCTTGAAAGTCTAGGGATTAGTTCTGCTGAAATCTGACACAGCTGTAGCTGTACAATGTTACTGAACATGTAAAAGAGTTGGTGCCATGAGCATTTTTTTCTTATTTCAGCTGCTTGCAGGTCAATTGTTCTTCTGCTTATGATTGTTCACATTCAGGAAGAATTTCATGCATTTCACTGTGTAATTTAGTTACTATCTCCACTGAATATTCCAGGTTTGGCTTTCAACTTGACACTATCTGTGACGACCTGTTCTTTACTCTTCTAGCAAAGTGTTCACTGATGGGAGACATGTCTTGAGACTGCTGTGAATGATATAACCAGGTAATAGCTTGAAACAAACAAACAAACAAACAAAAAAAGCGAAAATCCAGGCTAGCCATTCAGAAACTAATCAAAGAAGGCAATTGGACATTGGAGAACTTTCCCAACATTTAAATAGTTCACAGTCATTAGAGTCATGTGACAGTTACAGTAATAATTCAGTTCAGAAATGACACAAATATAATTCCCTTTTTTTTACTGTGTAGTGGGAAGTCTTTCTTTTTCTTTTCCCCCCTTCAGTTTTTACTACTTTATTTTGTTGGTGCTTAAATATTAACGATGCATCATACTTCTTTCCCTTTAACCACTTCATGTCTATGTGTGTGTGTGCGCACACATCCCTATACCTAGGTGTATATAAACGTGGGTTTCTGTGTCTGTCTGTATGTCTAGAAAACATCTTCCATGAATCTTTCAACATTTTTCTTTGCTCATTAACATTCTTGTAACTATATTTGAGAACCTACTATATTAGGGAAACCTGTACCCACCATGGTTGCAGAAATAAGCATAACTATAGAAAACTACTATAAAACTTTTCAATGAAATATTGTTTTCAGTTATTCCAGAGCTTGGGACATATAATACAAAGCCCTCCACAGTCTTCCTATAAGATGTCTCACTGCAGAGACAACACCAGGTACTATGGATGTGTATCCCTAATGCTGCTGTGTGCCATGCAGGTCACCAAGTCCTTGTGGAAACTGAAAAATGACTGCACATAAGGCGTAGCTTATGTGCAGAATATCAAGGTCATAGAGCATGAAAAGGCAGAAATTATTATGAATAATTACAATGAATTATAACTAATATCATTAACACTTTAGAGACTGTGTCTTTAGTGTTCATCATCCACAGATGCTTGCAAAATGCTCTCAAATGATAGGTCCAGAAACTAAATTTTACTGAAAAACAAAAATCACAAGTTTGAGAGACATTAGCTTTGTTTTACAGTCTTTCCTGTACTTCCTAATAGTTCATCAGCTGTCCTACAATGCTGAACTAACAGATCATTTACCCCTCCCTCCCAAGTTTGTACACTGTATTTACATTTGTCTCTCAAGTTTTCTAACTGTTTAAAGGAAAGAGATAGAAAAATAAAAATATGAAGGATTTGGATAAACCATCTCGTCTCTTATCCTTCTCTAAATAAATGATCCCTTTGTCATTCCCAAGAGATATTTGTCTAGCCATTTCCTGAAGAGTTTCATATTTCATATGCACAACCTCCCTCATCCATTGCCTTCAGGACTTCTTTATCATTTGGAAGTCTTTCTTATCACTGAATCACACCATTTCTTCTTATGCTTTAAGAAGAAATGGAGAATAGATCAAGCTTTTCTTCTTCAGAATAACTATTAGATTGTATGATAAAAAGACCATCTACACTCACAAAGGAGCACAGACACAATGGCAGGTGGGGAAGCCTGGATAACACCCTACCCCAGACACTCCAAGGCCCTTCCCAGGAGCCATCACCCCACCATGCACCCATCTCCACGATCCCAGAAGAGCAAAGAGCCCGAAGGCAGGAAGGAACCAAAATTAAGGACTCGGAGGAAGGGACACCTTGCCTGGGCCCCTCCCAAGGCTGTCCCGGGAGAACCTCAGCCCAGTGACACCCATCATGGTGAGTCAATGCTGGAGCATCTTTTGGACAGAGTGGGGTGACTGCCTAGGGGTACAGGACACACTGTGGCATGCAGGGGAAGAGCATTTGGAGATTGTACAACACTTATTATGGGATGTTTAGGGAAGGAACCAAAGGTGTTGAAATGGAATCTAGAGGATCTGGGTAGGAGAAAGTTTGGGAAAACACTGTGGTAGGGAGATAAAAAGGGATGGTTGCATGTAAACAGCTTGCGGTCAATATGCTTTTTCTGGCCATACTCTGCATTTGGTCAGTGCAGTCTGTTCTTCTGTCTGGTTATTAAACTCCACTTCTAACTATTTTGCTCGGTGAGGGACTTCCTCTTCTGTGTGCACGTGTGTGGGAGGGGTCTGAGTGCCAGCAACAAGCATGGGACTACAGGTTGGAGGGTGCATGTGCCTGGAGACCAGAGTGAGTGAAACCCAAGTGCCAGCCCTGGGGGGGCACCAGGGGCAGAGGCCCATGTGTCCATGGTCCAGGACCTGGAGTGACTCCTTTGGTGGGGGAGTGTGTGTGATCGCTAGTGAAGATCCAGACAGATGAGTCAGCGAGCAGGCGACATGGCCTGGGAGCTGGAGGAGAAGTGATGTCTCCAAAGGTGAGACCACAGGAGGGGTTGGCTTTGAGTGACCAGGTGAGTGCCAGCAGCTGCTGGAGAGACCATAAGGAATGGAGACTCTAGGGGTGAGACCTGCTGGTGTGTCTGTAAGGGTGAGAGCCTGGGGAGCTTGGCTATGGGGCACCAGGGCAGTCCCAGCCTGCTCTGGGTGTGCTTGTGTGTGAGTGAGATGGTCTGTACCAGCAACTGGAGACGGGCTGCAGCCCCAGAGTCTTGTATATCCAGGTGTCAGTAGTGAGGGACACTGGGATCCAGGCACAGCTACTGGGCGAACTTAGTGTCTGAGCCCAGCTGCTGGCAGAGGTCCATGTTGTACATGTGTGTATGTATATATTTATAGACTTATGTATTTATATATATATTCTCACTAGCAAACCTGCACCCTGCTCAGCTAGACAAGGGAGCAGGATGATGCTGTTGATGCTCTCTGTGTGTCTGTGGTCTGTATGGCTGGCCAAGTGTGTATAAACATAGATGGTGTGTGCACGTGCCTGCAGGGAACACAAGCTCAGCTTCACTACTGCTTGTATGTGGGGCATGGAGCTGCAGCAGCCTCAGCAGTCTCTTGGGCTGTTGGATCCAGCATGATGTATTTTCCTGTAAGTATAGCCTGTTTTTTTTTAAAAAAAAAAATTTACATATTCCACATATATTCTGTTCACTAGATTCCGTTTATTCAATGCTTCCTTTTAGATATGTTTTTTTAGATCTCTGATCTGTACATGAGATTGCTTTAATGTAAAATTCCTCTCTTTGGAAGACATATATTTTGAAGGTGACATGCCCAGGCAGTACTCTGCCTGTTGCCTTACTATTGAGTAAAGTAAGCAGGCTTATTTAATACATCTTGCAGACTACATTCTTGATTATACTTTGAGTATGGTGGTTGATTTTTTTCACAACAGGATGATTTTACAGATTCAAGTTCAGTTTCTGACCCACTATAATCCCTGGAAAGATGGGGAATTAATTTCTTTGCAACCATTTGTTTTTCTTCACACTTACTCTGTTCATTGTATCTGTCTAAATGTAGTTCCTTGCACTTGTCTCTGTTGAACTACATCTGTTTTTTTTTCCAGACCATTTCTCCAATTTGACAAGATCATTTTGAATTCTCATCCTGTCCTCCATTATGCCTACAGTCCCTCCCAGCTATGTGTTGTCTGAAAATTTAATCATACGATCTTGATTCCATCATCCCAGTTGTTAATGAAAAAACTGAACGAAGCTCTTCTCTGTACATCTTTTCATTCTGGCAGTGAACCACAAATAACAATTTTCTGGCCACAGTTTCCCAACCAGTGTTTGAGGCCTCTGCAGAAGAGTCAACAGATCTATTTCCTTACCTGGATTATTTAAAATAAAATAAAATAAAAAAAAAAACCTAAAACATTATAAAGGTTAAAACCATACTAAATTCAAGATACTATAGACTTAGAACCAGATTTTTCTATATTTCCCAGGGCATCTGATCATGTAATGGAAAAAAAATTAGATGGATTGGAATAGATTTTTAGGTTTTGTTTTTTGTTTTGTTTTGGGTTTTTTGTTTTGTTTTGTTTTTTCAAATTCAGATTAATTCATCTGCCCATTATCCTTCAGAGGCTTGAAATAGTCTATTAATTCAGACTTTTTCTTTATCTGTACAATTCTATGTCCCTCTCCTCTACACCCCTCCTCTGCAGAGAAATCTGATTGTCACTTTCCTTTTCTTTCAGGCAGAATATATTTTAATGCTAAGTTTAGAAGGGTATATTAACATGTCTTCATGTCCACATATAAACTTCCACAGGTATCCAAGGTATCTAAGCTCTCAATACAGAGAACATAGAGCCCCAGTTTGATTAAGTTACCCACACAAATACCTAGTACAATCTGAGGTCATGCAGGGTCTTCAAGACAGTCCCCAGAGATATAACACCAGATCAGTGAGACCCGTGTCCTCTTTATCTAACCTGAAGATCTCAGATGGTAATAAATATTCTTGTTTAAGCAACTGAACTGCACTTTAGGTTCCATTGGCTACAGGGTGAATTTATTGCTACTTGGGATGCCATAGGGTATTCTCACCCTGCCTCAAGCAACTGTTTCAAAAGGACCTGGGCCACTCACAGGTCCAGTAGCGTTTCTTGAAGGCATATAGGGAAGTCTGGATACTGAGGAGAATTTTAAAGGGCACCAGATGCCTAAACGTGGGTATTTTAATCAAGTACCTGCCACACCTTCAAACACCTGCATACAGAAATCTGAATTTAAGGCTTCTAATCTCAAATTGAATCCCACCCGCAGTCATTGATTCTCTTTGAGATGACAATGAATTGCACTGAGATGATTTCAATACTTCTGAGTTATGTAAACAATCTCTAGTCTGAATTCCCTATTGTAGGCTGGTGCCTTGACCGAAATTCAGCTCAAACACCCAGTCCTTGCTCAGACTAAGCACTCAGTATCTATTGCCATTAAAATATTTCTAGGTGTCCTGATTGGCCTCCAGTTGCCACTCCGGGAGGGCTTGTGTCATAACTGCTATGTCCATGAAGATATTACAGGTATTCTAAAGCTTATCAAACAACATTGTAATCTGTATTTGGGTAATGGAAATTATTGTCTTATTCTGCCTTCATTGACATTGACTACTGTAGTCAGTAGCGCAAGTTTACATTTTGGGGAAGACAGAAGCAAAAAAAAAAAAAAAAAGCCACTAAATATTTCATCCTTCTTGGTATCATCTGCTTACACTTCACTCTCCCCAGTGAACAGTAGACCCTCAAATTCATAGTAATCTACTTCCAAAGTTCTGATTACTGTATTTGATGTCTCATGTTACTTGATTATTGTTTTATGTCTTAACTTTTCTAACCCAAATCCCTACATCCTTGTGTTACTCTTTTATAAACCTCATTGATACTTGGAACTAGTTTCCACTTCCTATGATTCCTTCTTATGTTTGTGTTTAATGAAGAACTCATGACTTAGCCATATTGATCTCTTATCTGTGCTTCCTCTCCTTCTGTATAGGGATAGTTTGTAATTTTGCTTTTTTTATTGTTCCTTTGAGGGACTTAATTCTTTCTACCCTCAAAAACTCATTTACAAAGACAATTTTATCTAGGAGTTTCTTTTACAGAATTGTTAAAGCATGCCTTTTTAAAATCCCTTTTTTTCCTCACTTAATTAGGTCAAACAGACAGCTAATTTGAAGCTGTCTTAACAGTTAATATTTTATTTTAAATACTTGTCCGTTACCTCAGTCACACAATGTTACAGAGTTCATCTGTCCTAGAGTGAAGCCTGACACAGCCTTCCAGAGCTGTCTCTATGGAAGGAAAATGTGCCATGTGCTGTTCATGAAGACTGAGAAAGAAAAGGTCCTTGCATACACATAGGTAGACATGGATTGAGACATTAATTACAGGTTCTTATATCAACTGATACTCCCCAATGACTGAAAGCCAAAACTTGTTCAGTAAACAGGAAGTAAATATTGTCTTGAGTGATTGATCCCTTGACAGTTCCAGGAGGGCTTCCTCTGTCTCAATGACAGATTCCTGACAAAGATAGATACAAAGGGTTGTTGAATCTAGTCACACTGATCAACAGTTATATTCTCAAAACATTTTTAAAGTGCCTAAGGGGACCTGTCAGAGAGCAAACCATTATTGTCTTCATTGTTTCAAGTTCAAGCCTACTTTACTTGCACAAATTCTACCACAAAATGAATTATCTCCACATATTTTTTTTTTCCAGTCATATCTTCCAGTTTTAGGAAGCTAATCCAAAACCATCAGTCAAAGTGGGGTTCAATATGAGATTAAGATACCTAAAAGCCCCAGTTATGTAGGTATCTACAAGCATACTATGTGGCCAAGCCCTCACTATAGTGAATGGAGATAGAGGGTTTCATTAATTTTCTCAAGGTAGGTTTCTACTGTCATTAGAGATACTATACATTATGCTGCCTGCCAGTCTTCTATTATGTCAGTAAGTCCTCTTGTCCTTCCATAGGGCCTTTGTGATAACTGCCAACACATGCAGATGTCAAGATCCTCTTGGTCATCTCAGATGGCAGTGTTCAGGCACCTGAACTGAGCCCCTAGTGGATGAAACTTGGATACATAACAGCTCAAGCAAACATATGTAATAAATGCAATTTTCAGGTCAAAAAAGAGCATTAGGATTTTTCCACAAGACGGCTTAATCTCATTTCACTACAAAATGTATGAAAAAGTCTTGAATTCAAGAAAGAAAATATTAAATTTATTCCTTCTACAGCACTTTTAGAACACTCTTTAGGCTTGATATAAGTTTCACTTAGGAAGCCACAAAACTGCTTCTAGATTTTTTTGGAAACTGTCACTTTCCAACACCTCTTAGCTCTGTTGCTACATCAATCTGCTCACTATAGCCCTTTTTCATATGCAATGTTTTCCTATTATCTTCTTCTGAAATGATCTGCTAAATAATACAGCATCCTATAACATGCCATAAGGAAAGTACCTTGCAATGGCAAGTGGTCAAGCTGAATTAAATGTATTTCTAAACTGAACAAATTGCAAGTATTTTGGGGTCCCATTTTAAGAGGTTCTTAGTTCTTAGCAATGCATCAAGTAACTTTATCACTGGTCACAAATAACTTTAGCACTGGACAATAAAATGCACTATAGCAGAGTTGCAAATCTGTCCCCATGAATAATGGAACATCTAGATGCATTGGGAAGAATAAGCATTTATTTATCTGACTGTTTGTATTTAGCAGTTAGCCAGGAAACACAAGACATTATTAGTTCTTTTGCAACATTTGTTGTCTGCCCATAAAATCCAATGATGTTCATTACTCTCTTACCACTGAAAAATCTCTGTGGGTTTATAATTTTTGCATTTTGAGGTTTTCTGCTCAGAACAGTTTGCATAATATCAGATTAACTACAGTTTAGGTACCCTTTGTCAAGCCACATGCTATATATCAGTCTTGATATTCCTTCTTCCAACTTTATGCTACACAGTGTTAGCCCTTCCCTTTCACTGCTTGTGTGGGTTTTTTTCTGAGTGACTTCTACCAATTCTTCACTTTGGTGGGGAGCACTTTCACTGACTTTTCTCTTTATCATTTATGATGTTTCACTGGCTACTTCAAGAATGTGCCAGTAATCCATTTTAATAACAGAAATCTCTACTCTCAAAGTGAACAACAACTAGACAATACTAAATTTTGATGTCTTCTAATAGTCCTGGAATTCTGTGAAATAGTGAGCCTTACTAAAATGACTCTCATTAATTTGATAGCTATTCCTATTATTAATAGGAATCCATATGAATTTAGTTTAATTTAGTTTCTGGTTAAATTTGTCTCTCCTACATTCTTAAGTTAATTTAGAAGATTTAAAATGCATCTTCATAGAAAGAGTTCCTCCCAAATATACCTAATGAATATGTATTTTAGGTTTGGTGCCACCCCCGCTTGAATCAAGGACATTTGATAGTGATTATGGATATTTCAAACACCATACATTCAGGAATATTTTAATTATTATAAACAGAAGTTTAAGCTTGGTTTGAACAAGTTTCACTGGTTGTCATCTCTCTCACACACCAATACACTGACAACCATGCTCTTCCTCACCTTAATCTCCTACCTAAACTTCCACCAGTGAGAAGCATCACCCTCTCCACTTTCACATCTTGTTTGCCCTACACCACCTCTTGCGTACTGTTACCATTGAAATTTACTTATGGGCAAAAGGGAGCACAACATATATGTGAGGAGCAATTAATCCAATTTTAACCTAATTAAAATCTTAACTGTCTCATCAAAATACAACAAACAGTTGTTATCTCTCCATTTACAAGAATACTAACACTCAGGCTACATGAATGCACAAAAGCTTCAATAACACCCTTACAATTCTTATACAAGGAAATATATGAGCATTTACTCACAGTCAAAGGATAATTCCAGTTGAAAGGGACCTTAGGAGGTCATCTAGCAGGCTGACCTGCTGCTGAAGCAGGGTAGACTGTAAGATCAGACCAGGTTGCTCAGGGCTTTATCAGACCAGGTTGCTCAGGGCTTTATCCAAACGGCTTTTCAAAAATCTCCAGTTATGCTCACTCGTCCACTATCTCTGTGGAGCCCAAGGTCAACCATTGCAGTCACCCTAAAGAAGGATAGTGGGAGGGGATATTCCCCAGAAGTCATCAGCATCCTCGAGTTCTTCACCAGGAGGAGTATCATGTTCTTGGTGGGTATCCCTTCCTTCTCTGTCCTGGGGCTTCCTTGGGTTTCTTCTTATACAGTTTCTTAATGCACTCTGCTTTCTCATCAGCTGGCAGTGGCTCCCAGCTCTCCCCCAAAAGGGCTATGGTTTGTCAGGCAATGACTGGGGGGCGAGGTGTGTCCCTCTCCCTAGCGGGGCCACCCCCAGAGCTGAAGCTGGAGCAGGGGCGGCAGCAGTCACTGGCCCCAGTGCAGGGGTTAAACCAGCGACACTCAGCCCAGGCCACACTAAGGCTGAGTCCCTGTGCTCCTGGGTCAGCGCACAGCCCCTGACACAGGAAGAATCACTGCTTTTCAGCTATAATTTGCCAACTGAACTCCCTTTGTCTCCTCACTCCTCTAAAAATGCCAGTCCTGAAGCCAGCTCATACTCTCCCTCCTTCTCCACCACAGCGGATAGAGTTTACCTGCCAGAGCCTCCCCAGAAACACCTCAGGGCAAACACTAATCCCCGCTTTCTGAGTAGTCTTGTTTACCTTACTGCAGTACACAGCCAGGTAAGAGCAACTGAAAGGAAAATGTTAAAGTACGTGAGGTACAATTCAGACACTCTAATAGAAGCTTCTGCCTCTAGGGCCCCTACAGAAGTCCTAGGGTATCTGAGGTATCTGCAAGGGACTTCTGCATATGAAGTGTGACCTGCAGGAGACATCTTCTGAACAATGGGAGGCTAGGTGGAATTTTATATTTATTGCAAAAAAAAATGCTCCTAAAAGTCTATATTTAAGCAACCTAATTTCCATCTGTTTTCCAATATGTTTCCACCTAGGCATCAACTAACCTCAGCCAGGCATATCTAAATTCTTACCTACTACCCTCAGGATATCCTCTGGGACTCTGCACCCCTCTCCACCCCCCTTGAGAATTGCTCACATTTGCAGTAGTAGGTAAAGCTTAGAAGAGGTTTTAACTTCTTATTACTCAGCTTGATGACTGACAGAACATTACAAGCAGATAAAACAAATGATGTAGGAAAAGAGCAGAAGTAGGTGGCAAAACAATTAGCAGTGTTCCTCAAAGAAATGGAAGTTTAAGCTTGCTGTTTATAGAATCAGTGCCAGATAACAGTGATTTGTTGATATCCTGATATTCTTACATTTAAAATATACACTGCTATAACACCCTGAATGTTACAAAAAAACCTGTTTGGAAATATAAGGAAATTTTCCTTCTTACAATCATTCAGGTTCTACCTTATCCTAGAGCAGCTCAGTATGACAAAACATAGGGTAACTTTGCACAACATGATTTGGTGTCATATCAACAGTACCTAAGCTAAAGCTCCAGGCTAAGTAACCTAGTTCCTACTGAAAGATGGACAGCCTTTTTTTTGTGTTACCCAGTGGGTGGTGCCCAATCCTAGGGGAGCAATGCATCAATAACAGATCCTGTACAGGTACACTACCAAAGTGGCAGAGTATGTTTTGTTCATGCCACTGGGCTAGAAGTCTGAAGTGCTGGATTTAATTTTTGATTCTAACACTTGTGTGATTTCCAGTAAGTTATTCAGTGATATTTCTGTCACTGCTGTTCGCATATAAAATGACAAACTAGTTATTCTGAGATATAGGTATCCTTAATTATAGGAATTACTTTTCTTATTTTTGCCCTATAACTTTACCTCCTATGTTTCCTACAAATCTATGAACTCTCTAGAACAAATACGACCTTCATCTTTACCTAAGTACCACTTATGAATGAATGAGGTCTCATTTTGCTTTGGGACCTGTAAGTACTAGTTTAATGTGAGTGTAAATGCATTCTGAATTGTGCCTGTCACTAGACCTGCATAAATTTCTGTGGCCATGTGTAATACTGTAAGGTAGGTGTGCTCCCTGATGTACCTTGATGCACACCCTCTGTCCAAACCTGAGGGATGTGCTGGAGTATGCTCCATTCTTTCCCGCACACCCTAGTTTCCTGGCACACAAAACACCAGTTTCCTTACATAGGAAAATGGCTTAGCAGGGGAACAATGAGCATTCTCGTTGCTCCATGGAAGCAGACCAGAGTCAGACTTCAACATCTACAGCCTGTAAACCCCACAGTGATTGTCTGCCCTACGATGTAGACACATCTTGCTACACTCAAAATCTCATTATGGATGACACAAAACACACTACATATCGTACAGTCAATAATTTTATTTAGTTAGCCTAATTAAAATCTTGTCAATCTCATCAAAATACAAAAAGCCAGCTCTTATTAGTCCAATTAGAAGAATACTGGCACTCATAATTCAAATCAATACAGAAAAAACTTCCAAATATCCTTACATTTATTACATAAGAAAACATACAAGTATCTACCGCCCTCCTTTGGTACCATACTCACCCTTCTACCATCCCTCTGGACCCTGAGGTCGACCATTAGAGTCATCCCAAAGAAGGATGATGGGAGGGGATATTGACAAGAAGTCACCAGCATCCTCGAGGTCTTTTAACCAGGTGTTGACAGGGGCTACTTCTTCCTTCTCAGTCCTGGGGCTTGCTTGGATTTCATTTTATACACTTTCTCAATGCACTCTTCTTTCTTCTCAGCGGGGATGGTGGCCCCCAGCCCCAGGCACACGAAGGGCTATGGTTTGTCAGGCAGTGACTGCGTGTGGGGGGTATCACCCCTCACCAGTGGGGCCATGCAGAGCTGAAGCTGAAGCAGAGGAAGCAGCAAGTCACTGGGCCCAGTGCAAGGGTTAAACTAAAAATCTTGCAGAAGTTTTTTTCACTGAATGCAACACCTTAGATTATAAGTCTCTGAATGTGTCCTTGCTAATAGTTCAAGGCCCTGTGTAATATTTTAATGATATTCTGCTCTTCCAATTGTCTTAAATCGTGAAGACTATTCTGTAAACTGAATTAAAAAAAGGTTTTAAAGCTTTGTAGTTCCCAAGATCTGTTAGCATTTCATGTACTTTGTTTATTTGGCAGTTATTGTTGCTGTGCTTGCATTTCTCTGTAGTTTTTTCCTAGAAGAAGAGAGTTAGAGATCATTCTTCTTCACCTGAGATGTACCGTTCTTGCTAGGAGCACCGAGGACACTTTGAAAAATGGGAGCCTCTTTAATGTCCTATGAGCTTCTCATTTTATGACCTTTGTAGAATATTTTGCTTTATAACTGTTTGCTTTTTATTGTACCTCAAAGCTTGACCCTGTAGACGAGGTAGGAAGCTTATGAAGGCATCAGATCTCTATTAACTCCTTATTTGATTGTCATGGCAACTGCTATTTTGCCAGGATAAACTGCAGGCAGTCCTGAAGTAAAAGCAGTCAAAATCTTTTACACTTCTTCTTGCTTCTCTTTTTCTGCTCAAAATTTTGTTGTTGCAGAAAGAAAACATGCATTAGATATAAACCAAAGATTTTACTTGTAGTATAAATGAAATCTTAATCATCCAGTCAAAGAATTATTATTAATCTGAATCTACTTTTGACAGAAAAAGAAATGTAGTGGGTGCAGGCGTCAAGGAATGAGCAGCAGGGGCTGCAGGAGGGTCTCTGTGAGGAGAGGAGAGGCCGGGGCTGCCCCGTGCCGGACACAGCCGGTTCCAGCCGGCTCCAGCCCACCCACCGCAGGGCACGGCTCAGCCCCGCTGACAAGGTGGGGGTGCCTGAGGGAAAATGTATTTAGGAAAGCAGAAAAAACACCACAGAGCGAGGAGGAGGGAACAAAAAGAGTGGGAAACAGCAGAGGGAACACCAAGGTGAGAGAAGGAAGAGGAGAGGATGTGCTCCAGGCGCTGGGGCAGAGATTCCCCTGCAGCCCACGGAGCAGACCGCGGAGGGCCCCATGCCGCAGCACGTGGGTGTCTCCTGAAGGAACTGTGGCCCATGGAGAGCCCACACTGGAGAAAGAGAAATGCACAAAGGAGAAGGAGCGGCAGAGAAGAGCTGTTTTGTACTGACCACAAGTCCCCAGTTCCCCTCTCCCTGCACTGCTTGGGGTGGGAGGAGGTAGAAGAGTCACAAATGAAGGAAGGAAGTTGACCCTGGGAAAAGGGAGGATGGGGGGAGGCTGTTTTAGATTTTGCATTTGTTTCTCACCATCCTACTCTATTTTAAATGGCAATAAATTAAGTCTGTTTTCCTCAAGTCGAGCCTGTTTTGCCCCTGGTGGTACCTGGTAAGGGATGTCTCTGTCTTTATCTCAACCCACGACCTATTTCATCCTATTTTTTCTTATTTTCTCCACCTGTCCTGTTGAGGAGGGAGAGTGAGAGAGCAGCTGGATGGGCATCTGGCAGCCAGCCAGGGTCAACTCACCACAAGAAAGAAAATGAGATTTTAAAAAAGAATACTGTTGCGCAGAAAAGTTGTAAGTAATAATATAGCACAGTGAACTTTGTTTACATACCCTTCCCTGGGTTTTACCTTTCCTTCACTTGTCTCTGGGGTGCTAACATTGATGACTTCCATCTATTGGGGTAGGGAGCAGTGAGTCATTAGCATCCCTTGTCCTTCAGTACGTATGAGTATGATGCTGGTGGGGTTTCTTTTCTCCCTCTAGGGTGTGTTTGAGGCAATTTTAACATTTGATAACATGCTTTTACACCTTGGTTTTTCTTCATTGGTCTGCAAGTTCACATTATACTCAAATTTGCTTGATATGGTGCATTTTACATTGATTAACTATTTGCTCTTTGTTCTCCTTGTTAGCCTTCAAACTGTTTCTCTCAGGTTCCAGGTCTGTACTACTTTAACTGGCCACTGGTGAGTTGTTTATAACCAGTGCCAAGCCTGTGCCCCATTTCTTATCATCCCATGCCTGTACTCCCCTAGGCTGCATTTTGTATTCCCACTTCTCAAGGCCCCTGCTGGTGTATGAGGCGTATATTTCTCCACACTACATTATTAAGTCACAGTCATAAATTTTTCATTTTGCACAGAATAACTGCTTGTTACTGTTATCTGTATAAAAACTATTGTAGTACCACACAAAGATAAGCAAAAGTAAAACAGCTTAGACATAGACACCTGCTTACAAAAAAAAAGTTGCTGTTACAGCTAAACCTAGTAAAAACAAGGCTCCAGGCAGGTCAAGACAAGTTCAGACTGAACCTGACAAGCCTCCGTCCTAAGGTCTTTCAAACTCAGTAGAAAGCCTGTGACACGTGACTAGCAATGGCAACACAGTACTGCTGGTCTGCAAGGCTACACTCCAGAGAGACATCATGATAAATCTTTGAAGCAAAAAAATAAATTTTCGAAGATTCTTAAGTTATTAATATTTATTGATGTCTTGGTGTTAGATAACCTAGTTGTCTTTATACTCGTTATGTTTTTGACCCTGGCTATCAGCAAAACACTGCAACAACCACTCGCTCACCCTCCCAGGGGTGGGGGAGACAATTAAGGGGGTAAAGGGAA